>NC_092695.1:35550874-35840874 GCF_964275005.1 Diadema setosum
GCTTTATGTTTCACAGCTGAAGAGTCAGTTCCAGACACCCAACCAGACAATAAGATAGATATTGCCTCGTTAATGAGACTTCCAAAACATCTTTCCCTGAATATTAGTCCCCCCCCCCCCCCAACTCACCTCATTCCTCTGGGCAAAAACAAATTAAACCTCACTTAGTAAGCATGGATGACAGTAGCTGGCTGTGAGCTAATTCCGTCGGTAGTCCTTTCCAGTATCGCATCAAAGTTTCATCAGATTGAAAAAAAATGCGGTCTCCTTCTGATGATTAGGATATTCTGAGTGTTCGATGGATATGCTGATTACATAACTAAAAGGCTCATCCATCAAACTTCATACACATGTAAACATTTCTAATTAGTAATTCCATTGAAGATGGCATGCTAATATCAGTTTCAATAAAGATTATGAAAATCCTGTAGATATCAGAGATTATCAACAGAATATCACCTGGCTGTGAAAATAATCAAACTGTTGTCAATGTTGCATCAAAGTAGAAGCGTGATTTGGCAAAATGGTGATAATATTTTAGTTCTTACTGGACAGATTCAAAAAAGTTGTTCGATAAAGCAAACTTTTGTTATTGTCATTGGTGTGCTAGTGGAGGACTAAAGTGTTATGTCATCAAAGGTTGTGCATGGATATTGGATCATAGGGTGCTTGGTCAATCATGTATTGGCAAGAGGTAGCAAAGGAAGGATGTTACACACCAGAAGTATTTTAGTGGAATTCATTGTGACATGCCTTGTGTCAAGTCTTTTCAGGGAGCACTGTGTGATGTGAAATGTAGTGTAAGAAGCTGTGATTCCACTTCTTTACATCTCAGGATACAACAGGATTGTTCCCATATACGTATTAGTAAGCATACTCTTGATCGAGATGAGTTTTCTTGGTGCGCAGGGTCGAAATGATGCCCAGATGAAGCCGGGGGACTACGTGCTGGAGCTGTTGAACACCGGTCCCTCAGATACAGGTCGACTTCATGACATCCTCAGCTCCCTGCGCGTTTCACTGGCCAGTAACACCATCAGCTGGGTCCAGCAGTTTGGGGAGAAGGGACTGGACGTCATCCTCAAGACCCTGGACGATTTCAACCAGAGGTGAGTTTCCTATTAAACTGACCGGGAAATGTGCAACTTTGTATTGACCTACAAAATATTCAGAGAAATAGAGGACCCTGGGGTGCATTCGAGCACTCTAAAGCGAACCAAAGCGAACTGAACTAAAGTGTACCATACCGTACCATGCCAGTTTTGGAGCGTTCAAGATCTCTGTTAAGAAAGTGTACCTCATGAGCTATTTTTAGAAGAGGTCAAGCATTTTGTAGCAAAAGGGTCATCACCTGGCGCGCTTGAAGTACTTACAGCTGTCTCGAACAAAGAGAATGATGTCTTTGCATTGTGATGTATGCGCATGATACATGCATGCTTTACAGTGAACTTTTGGTGCGCTTTTGGTATGCTTTTGGAGCACATCGGGAAGTGGTCCACTTTTGGCTCGGTACGGTACAGTACGGTACACTTTAGGAGTGTTCGAGCGCTCCTCTGGCGCGGGTACGGTGTGGTACTGTTCGCTTTAGAGGAGCGTACGAATGCACCCCTAGAGAGCCCTATTTGGTAACAGACAATTGGATGTTCAGTATACTTGATTCTTGATCAGAGATTAGAGCTTTTTAATATTTTATTGATTGATTTAGTTTATTGTCCACATGGAAATTCTTGTACATTGAGTTTAGTGATTCACTATTGATGTAAATACGATTGATCAAATTGATCAGTGGACATTATAACTTGCTAGTAAAATTCCATTATGCTAACACTAAAATGCAGTAACATAGATTGAAGGGAAAAACAGCAATATGTCATTAGCAACATTTATTCACACTGTATTAGTATGAAATATATTCTCTTGCGTCCCTGAGATATATCTGTCCTCATACTGTGTGTCAGCTAAGACAGGAAGTAAAGTCTTGGGTAATGAGCAATTTAATTGGATATCACTCAGAACTATTAAGATAATTGGCAGAGCACTTTATGATAATACACTTTCATTGTATCTTATGGGCTCTCAGCTTTCTCAATCTTGCAGCTGTAACATGACACAGCCTTGGTTCCTGTGTGTGACATTTCTTTAGATGGAGATGGTTTGAAGGTCTTGATCAACAAATAGTTCATGCCCTCCAGCACTTACAATCCAAACCATAGCAAAGTCAGTCTTTTTCCTAAGATATGCTGAGTCACAACCGCCCCTACTGTAACATTGTCATTACTCTTGCTGTGAAATTGCATATTAAGAAACCCCGGTATGGAAGAGTACCCCAACCCTCAGGCCCTCCCCCCCCCCCCAAAAAAAAAAAGAAAAAAGGAAGAAAATTTTGAGAAAGACATAGAATAAGACCGCAATTCGATTAGCCTACGGGAGGAAAACCGCAAGGTGTTTGGGAAATCAGCCCAGGGGTGAAACTCTTGGAGTTAACATAGTTTGGGACCAAATTGCCCGAAAATTTGTTTGGGTTGCAAGACAAACTGGGGATTTCCTGCAACGAACCTCGCGAGGGCGCTCCCTATAGGGGAAGTTAAGGCTACTTCCCCGTGATGGATTCTGGCGCTGGGTTGGTCTTCCTGTTAACGGTTTGCAACTGAATATTAGATCAGACATCGGCGAAAAGACGTGCTCTGTCAGAAATCTGCTAAAACTTCTCACTAGTCTTATTCATATTACTTTTTGTAATAACTTCTCAAAGTTTTCTCTTTGTTTTTGTAAACTGATAATTGCAAAAAGTTACAGTTGTAGATTAATAATGCACAAAATTTGGAAGTCCAGTTCGATGAAAGAAATTTGCAGTAAAATGCTCATATTGATACATTGCTCAGTATCCCTAGATCCAAGGCATTTAGACCTTTGAAAGTGCCTTGTGGTCCTAGAGAAATGAAGAGAAAAACTGGAACATTCCAACATAACTCTAAAATTTTAACATAGACATGTTATTAAGACATATATAACAATTAAATTGCAAACCTTAAAACTATGATTGCAAGGTTATCTCCACTTATACAGTCTACACTCTCTTAGACATGTTTCCATCAATGAATATTCACCTGAATAATCAAAGACAACGAATAAGTATGGAACATTTCATAATGCAATATGACTTTCCATACTCGTACAAGAGTTAAATGATGTACCTCATGTTTGTCATTGTGGCTTTGAATGCATAAAAGCAATTGCAGCAGTACAAACTACTGTACGAGCTGAAATTTTCGCGGTGGTTTTATTTTCGCGAATTTCGCGAATCGCCTTTGAATCGCGAAAATAGCATGCGAAAATAACAACGCGCAAATAAGTAAGTTCAGTTAGACCCTCGCAACCGCGAAATTAACAACACGCGAAAATGTCCTCGAAGTACCAATTCGCGAAAATATCTGTACGCGAAAATTTCAGCTTGTACAGTACAACATTGATTTGCTAGTTTATCCCAAGTACCAATACAATGCTGTGTCATGTTAAAGCACACTGATACGAGTGAGGGAAAAAGTAACAAATCGAACAAAAAAATATTTATCAGCAAATATTGCAGTTAATTTTCCATCAAGTCTCATGTCCTATCACTTCTGTCTTAGAGATGACACATGTATGTCAAAAATGGTTTTGCTCGGGTACATGACTTGTATGATTACTTTTTCTGAACAATTTCCTCTTCTTTTTTTTTTTTTGTCTTTTAGAGAAGGGAAGAAGGGTGCAGACATCCGACATGAATGCATCAAGTGTATCAAGGCCTTCATGAACAACAAGTACGGAATCCAGACGGTCTTCTCCAAGAAGCGCGCCATCACCCAAATCGCCTCGGCCCTGGACGCCAATTACGAGAACATGATGATCGACACCACCAAGCTGCTGGCAGCTGTGTGTTTTGTGCCTCCCGACGGGTGAGTAGAAATTCCTCCAGTCTGCGGCCGGACCTTTTGGCCATTATCCCTGGTATCGTGTGACCCACAGACAAGTGATAATAAGGATTTTTACACCAAGATGGTACCTGAAGGTGAAGCAGCACGACCAACCATCAATCTTCTTTGTCTTTATACATCATCCAGTGCTCAACATCATGAGTGGCCCCGGGCCAGTAGAAATTGATGTTGAGCCACCAAATTTCCAGTAAGGCTATCTTTTAGTGGCCTTGTCGGGTACTTAGAATTCAAATCGGATTGCTATTTTTCCATTTATATTGGGCTACACCATGTCTGTTTCGGGCCACCAAAATTTCAGATGTAAGGATTTTAGTGGACCAAATGGGCCACCAGAGAAAAAAGTTAGCGTTGAGCCCTCTCATCCATCCTTTGACAGCACAACTCATATATCTCAAGCCTAGAGATTAATGTGCACCAGCTCCTCTTCCTGGCCGTTCCCTGCCTATTTGTTTGTTTGTTTGTTTCTTTCTTTCTTTCTTTCTTTCTTATTGGCTTCTGATCGACTCCAAGTATTTGCAGAAGATGTTGCAAGTGATGTTGCGGTGTTAGGATCGGTGCCAGACCCTGAAGAAAACCTAAAAGCAAATTAAACTTGTGATCACTGCCACCACCAGAACAAATTAACGGATATGGTCAGAGCTAAGTTGTCGCTGCTTGGTCCTGTCTGTTCTTTTGCTATGTTTACTGAAATGAAGAATTTTGTTTCACAAGAAATGTTTCATTGCAGTTACTCCTGTTTGCATTTTCAATCATTAGATACAAATCTTATGAAGAACTCTCACTCTCAAAGAGTTCAGTTAAAATCCTTCATTTCATTTTGGAAATTGCCCTTTAACTGTCCTTGGCATATAGCAGAATGAGTTTGGAGGAAATCATCCTGTAGGACTAGTGATTGCTACAGAAAACTGTACTCTCAGCTGTGCTTTCCCAGTGACTGATGCCCTGTGGGTTGTTGGATGTTAGAGAATTCACACTGTCTCCGACCAGGTGCTCCCAGGGTTTTCACTCTAGTGAAGATGCATTCTCTGTTGTCATGGCGATGGAAACACTCGCATCATTCACAGCCACTGGCACTCTCTGTGGCACAGGCCACTCTCGATCAGGAGGAGGCTTAATCAATGTCAGTGTCTCAAAGAGCATACGGGGAAAGAGTGTGCATGTAATGTCATGTTGCAGCTGTTGTCGGCTTGTAACCTTTCATCTCAAGTTATGGGGAAATGATTTCGTATCCATATTATGAATACTTAGTTTCCCACTCATAAGTTTATTTCTGTGTGAAACACACTGGATATGTCCAGACAAAATATCTTGCAAGAGACTAGTGTAAGAAAATAAATGTAGAAATTATTTATTAATGGGGGTTATTTTTGTCATCATAATCTTTATGATTATACAAATGAAAATCAACATTAGACTGGTAAAAATTTGGAATTAGTCTTTGGTAGATTTCCTTCATATTGAATACGTTGGAATTTCTGCCAGAGAAAGGAACTGTTATTTGATGTGAAATTTTCACCTTCATTTCTCTGAATGCTATTTCAGCAATTGCTCTTGAATTCATTTGCCCCCTTTGTATACTGTGACTGTTTTGTCATATGTAATGAAGACAGTTAGACCAAAGAAGATGCACCAGTACTATGAATATTTATGTTCTAGTACAGTCATAGAAATAGAAAACAAGGAAGGTATGTACATTGATCTCAGTGTCCATGTTCAGCATTTAGAGTTGTACATGAGTGGCTTGTAAACAAACTTTTATCCTGACTGAACAGAAACAAACACATCCTGTTTCTATCAGCCAGCTAATGTTGTCACAGCCAGTTGTTGTTTGTTTCACACAACAACGCAAGCAGCTTTCCTGTGATCAAAATAGCGGGATAACTGTCACGAACAGATGAGCCCGTGAGGATATGCTTAAACAAACAGACACACACACACACACACACACACACACACACACGCACACACACGCACACACACACATACACACTAGAAATAAAGCAGTTGAAATAGAGATGTTTTCAAGACAGCAGGCATCAACCTACTGTATGAACAGATCTCTCATCAGAGAGTGGATAGAGTTGTTAATAGGGCTATTCCTGAACAGATAATGGGATTTCCTGCCCAGTCCACCTGTTAAGCCAGGTTCTAGGGGTGATACTCTTCTCTCTGTCTCTCTCTCTCTCTCTTTCTCTTTCCCTCTCTCTCCAATTTCTTCTTTCTTTTCTCTTTCTCTTCTCTTGCCCCATCTCCCTCACTCCTTTCCCTATGTCTTCTTTCTCTTTCTTTCTTCTCTCACCCTATCTCCCTCTCTCCTCTTCCCTATCCTCTTTCTTTTTATCTTCCCATCTTGCCTGCCCCTCTCATTTCTTTCTTCTTTCTCTTTTTATCCCTTTTGCCTCTTCTCTTCCCTCTATCCTTCCTTCCCTTTCTCTCCCTCGCTCTCTCTCTCTCTCCCTCTCTCTCTGTTTTCCTCAGTCTCTCTCCTTCTCTCTTCCTCTCTCCCTCTCTCTCTCGTTCTCTGTCTTCCCTTTCCCTCAGAATAGAAAAGCCAAACGGCTTGGCAGCATGCCATGTAGGGTTGAGGAGAAGTCATTCATTACAAGCTCAATCGATTCCCTTCCTGTGTTAGAGAGGGCTGATGGTAAACGTTGGACCGCTGAGTTCAAGTTCAAGATGTAGTGTGAATTGGGGGAGGCAGGAATGCCAAGCTAGAGTTAGCTGAGTATCCAAAGTGAGCGTCTCTAGAACTCGAGTTCTTTGTCTGTGGCCATTTGATCCTTTAGTGCCTTTTAACTGATGTAATGCCTTTTCCTCAAGAATTGTAACTAGTTGAAAAAGGCTAATCAAGTTTATTTTTTGAAAAGAAATAGGCTGAAAAGTTTGTAAAGAAAAGTGCATCAAGATACTTATTTAGTAATATCACTTCAAACTTACATTAACATCATAGTTGGTAAAAACACATTTGATGATTTTATGCATAGTTACTACATTCAACGAACAGGGTGAACAAATTATGTTGAGATCTTGGTCTGTGAAAAGAGAATTGTTTTCCCTTAACCAAAAAACCAGAAAAGATCCATGTCTATCAGGCCATATGTTTGCTCCAGGGAATATTAAAACAATGTCAAATGTCTTATCAGCTCTTAAAAAGTAAACCAACTATCTGTAGAGTTGGGGAAAAAAAAGTTTGACCCTTTTGTCAACCAACAGTACTTCAATTCTATTCTCTACTGAAAATCATTTTCTCCATTCAAACATGTACATAGGACTACGCATGACGTGTTAAGTCAGTTATTCACGATAATACTTAATTTGCATTGATGAACTGCTCAAGAGCCACCCCAGTTCATTTTTATGATATTATTTATTGAAGGAATATTTCAGTAGCCATGCTGTTCCTTGACATTTTGTTAGAGAAAGATTGCAACTTTGGCCACCAGTATCCTTGTGAATGTTATCTTAGATTTATTTGTTTGTTTTTCTTCATTTTTGATGAATTAGATTATTAATTAATTTTTTTCATTCATTCAATTATTCATTTATTTATTTATGGGAGCCTAGAAAGAATGTAGGCACCTACCCGCAGACATGATGTCATATGACAATAAACACTGAAGTGAGAGAGAATGAATGGTGATTTCAGTCTGTGTTCTATCACATCAATTGTCATGGCAATCTGATCACCACTGTCAAAAGTTCTGAAGATTCTACAAGTATCTTCCCTCAACCCCCACCCCTTACCCTCTCCCCCACTATTCTCTTCCCCCTCCCCCCTACTGGCACCTAGACTCTCTTGCTGTGACCCTAAGTGTTTGTTCCTCCGAATCAACTTGGACCTCATTATCACCCTTCTCTGGCTTCCTTATTTGTTTCTTTCAAGTCCTGTCTAGCTCCAGTGGACAGTGGGCTGGTATTTAATCGTAGATCCCCAGAGTCCATCTGGACACTCCTGGGATCAGAGTGGTTAGAGTGACATGTCGGATTATACAGCGTTGTTTGGCGTTAATTTTTGGCATACATTGTCTATCGTGGAATAAATACAAAATGTGTGGACTCTTGTCTTATGAGAGGGACAACAGAAGGTGAGTTTGCGATAGAAATAACTAATTTCATCTGATTGTTTTACCATCTCTGTCTTTTTCTCTTTCTTTTTCTCTTAACAGGTTGTGGTATGTCTGTTATTATAATGTTCTCCACGTGTAAAAAAGTTGAAGAAAAAAGTTGCAAATGCATTTGGTCAACGTCTCTCAATAATTTGATCGTATTTTATGCATGTCTGTTTTTTCCATATTTGGGAAATGCTTTCTTTCGTACACGTACAGTGTATCTCAAACTTTTTTCTGTTAGTTGCACAAGTATATGCTGTGTGCACTGTAACATCAGTGCAGAACAGAGGTGAGATATTCCCAAATGTTTAACCACATCCTCAAACAAAAATGTGAAGGAATGGAGCTAAATTCATCAACTAATTTCAGTGGATCAGATTGACGAGATATGTTTTCCCTGTTTCCGCAACGGAAGGGGCTTCACCTTAAACCCCATTTAATATCTTTGCATAGAACCATTTGAATGTTGTCTTGCTGCCTGGTGGTAGTCATGTAGTGATGGATTCTCATCCTTCCCTCCCCCAGGCATGACAAGGTCCTTGAAGCTCTTACTGATGTTGGAGAAGTAAGACGAACTCTGAGGTTCACGCCCATCATCGAGGCCCTGAAATTGGAAAACAACCCCCAACTCATGGTAAGTTTTGATTGCTTGCAGAGGATGGCATACGTACTTGAAGCATGCTTACGGCTGTGAAAGTGAAAACAGAAAGTAGCATAGAGTGGGATTTTGGTGAACATCATCTCAAACCTTTGCTCCAAAAGATGTAACTGCAGTTGGTAATAAAGGCAATAGATCTAAAAACTTGGCATTAATTTCTGACTCCTTCATTTAGGACCTCAGTGATACATCAGATGGGAAGATGATCTGCTAGAAACTGAAGTTCAGTGTGCAAGCCTTTTGAAATTGGTGGCATTTAGATAGCGAATATATGATACTTACCAGGAACTACCACATAAGGTATTAAAGCGGAAATATGTGCACATCTATACATGCAACGTGTTGTCAGTACCAACATCAAGTATCACTGTAAAGAAATAAAAATGGCAACACATGCAGGGTTTTGCATAGATCAGAAATTGCAGTTTGTTCATTCTCCAAATCAAGTTTGTCTTTTATGATTCTGTTGAGACATGACAGAAAATATCAAACATTCCTCACCTGTGACTTAATTACTTGAATGTTATAATCTATTACAATAGTAAAGCAGTCCCTTAATTGTAGAATGTGAGGATCTAATGTTCACACTCATGAAACATTAGAATTTTATCTGCTTTTGAGAACTGTTTTTTTATTAAAGAGATTTAAAAAAAAAAAAAAAAACCCAGCAACTCTTTGCTCTTTCCAATGATCTGAATGTGACTAAAGATATCCTTTATTTCTCTGCTCCCCAGTGTGTGTGTATGCAACTTGTCAATGCCCTGACTACCACTCCGGATGACCTGGACTTCAGGTTACACCTCAGAAATGAGTTCCTCCGCACAGGGATGATCGACCAGCTGCCGGTGAGTTGAACCCACGCCCACCACGTTCAAATCTGATGCAGGGGGGGGGATTCAAGCAACTCTGTGAGACACTGTTAGACTAAGAGTATCTGCACGTTTATGGGCAGGAGTAGCAATTTTATATGCTGTTACGCATACATGGTAGGTGTTTGATATCCTATAGAACCCTTTTTAAGATTCACAGAGATTTATTAACATCAAAGTCTTAATGGTCATATGTTGATGACATACTTTTTGTGTTTATTTTGCCATGTAAACAAAACTTCCCGTGCTTGGTGAATTGAGCTGGTTCATATATTGTTCTTACATAAAAGGATCTGATATCAATTCAAATCCACTTCTCAGGCGGTATTCAAATTTCACTGTCAGCTTGGACTAGAGCCAAACTGACAGAGACACAATGCCCTTGTAGAATTAAGCTGTACTTCCTGTTTAAGGATTTCTCAGAAACATGGTAGAGTTGCCCAAATCTTACCTTGTAATGTAGTTCCAAGTCTGCACAAAGATGTAATACTGATTGGCTCAGGATGTGCTAACCTGAAAAAATATGTAAAGTTAAAATCAATTAATTGATGCTTATCTACAAATCTTCATGACTTGTCACATAAAAATGAGCCCAAGTCAGTTCATCAGCATTTACTGTATCTCAAAGGAAAGGAAATTCACTCATTTGAGACATTTCACTTTTCTGTTCAAATTTTTTTCAAGCATTTTAAATGTGAACATGACAGTCAACCCTCAGAAGTTTTTGCAGGCAAACAGCTCTGCTTCACTAATAGTAATGAGATGTTCAGTAAAGGGTAATATACAACTGTATGAGGTAAAATGTGATGAAGCTTTGAAAGGTGCATTGACACCAGTGGTGGGTACAATCAGGGAGGAGTGGCAAGGATGTCTGTTAAAGAGAAGAGACAACTTAATGACCTTCCTGCGTAATCACCAATAGGAGTAATCATGAGGGGACATGTAAAAGAAAATAAGTGCTTACTAGTCGTGGTAAGTGAAGATTGGAGATTCATGTGAAAGACACGCCCACTCTACCAACGCCCCACAGGAACTGAGAGACAACCCCAGCGAAGAGCTCTGCGTCCAGATGCGGGTGTTTGATGAACACCGCGAAGATGACTTTGAGGAGTTCCAGCACCGCTTTGAGGGCCTGCGGGTGGAGATGGACGACCTGGAGGGCT
The DNA here is from genome assembly GCF_964275005.1 of Diadema setosum. Lineage (NCBI taxonomy): Eukaryota > Metazoa > Echinodermata > Echinoidea > Diadematoida > Diadematidae > Diadema > Diadema setosum. The sequence goes on from NC_092695.1 coordinate 35,561,648, forward strand.
GCTTCCAACTCCTCCAGCAGCTGGTTGCCGGGACGCCGAGCGAGAACTACTTCCTCTCCATCCTCCAACACATCATGCTCATCAGGGAGGACACCTATGTCAGGTGCGAACATTGTCTGAAAACTCACCATGATGTTAGAGGGATGGTCCATTTTTGGTTGAGACGGGGCTTCAGGTTCCCAACGTTTTTTTGATGATGTTTTTCTTTTTATGATGATGAGAAACCTCTTATGAAATATGAAAGAGTACATAATTCCAAGAGAAATTCAAAGTTTATCTGATAAAAACTGGTTATGAAATGGCTGAGATATCCAAAAATAAAACAATCCTAAGAAAAGGTGGGACCTACTTCTTATTAAGATCGGTTTGTTTTAATTTATTTTTGGATATCTCAGCCATTTCAAACTGATCTTCATTGATTTTCATTGATTTCTATGTGTCTAGCAAAAAGTTAAAAGCTGAATCATTAATGCCAATCAGTACGATACCATCCCTTTAAGTGTTATGCTACACAGTGTGGATCCTCCTGTGACAGATGGCTGTATATTTTGTTTTCCAGTTGTAAAGGATCTAAATGACTTAAACTGAATCATGTTAACATGACTTTGATTGTAGATTATTATGTCCTACAACCAGACAGTCTTTCAACTACACAACCACATCTTGAGTGAATTGTTTCTTGCTTTATCCATTGTCAATGTTGTTTAATGCCTGTATCCATTTATCTTTGATGTTGTTTTGCTTTGCATTGCTACAGGCCACAGTACTACAAGTTAATAGAAGAATGCATATCACAAATTGTCCTCCATAAGAGTGGATGTGACCCAGACTTCCGGTATACGCAGAAATTTGAAGTCGATGTGGAACCTCTTGTTGGTAAGTGTTGTTTCCTTCTCTAAGTTGTTCTTGTTTTTGTTTTTGTTTTGGTCAGTTTTAGCATCATGCTTTTCAAATATTGATGAGAATGTACCTGACCTCCAAGACAAGAATTGAAGGAATTTTTAAAGAGAGAGACTAACTCCTAGCCAACTCATCTCCAGAAGCTCATCTCTACTGCAGTTGTAGGAACGATGAGAGAAATGTCACTTCTTATTGTCTCCATGGGCAGATGCACCAGAAAAGAGTAACATGCTGAACTAAGAGTTTGTTTCTTTGTGAGGTATTTTTAGGGAATGGACAGATCAAATATTCTTTGTAGCATTGGCTCACTTTGAGACAGGGGACTAATAACTAAGAATGAATGCCAGTTTAGCATGCTGTCTTGTACATCTGTAAACTAAGCCCAGCAAGCTATGATTGAGATGATTCAATCTAAATCAAAAGTACTTAAATGTGGGTCTTCCTTTTATGTTGCTATTTATCAGGAAAGTGTCAGAATTTGATAGAGGTATCATGTGACATTACATTCAACCTGTATGTTTTAGTTCAAGTACTGTAAAAGTGGATATTTTCGCGCGACTAATTTTTCGCGCTAGGCCGGGTCAGAAGAGTTTCGCGTGTTTTTAATTCCGCGGAATCAAGACATCACGCACAGGAACGTATGGCAAGCAAAAATATTCGCGTGTTTTTATTTTCGCGCTAGTTTCTGGTTGCGCGAAATGCGCGAAAATTTCAACACCGCGAAAATTTCCACTTTTACAGTACATGTAAGTGCCAGAAGGGATCCTCCAACCATTTTCAATCTATTTAGGGCTGAATTCAGTGTGCTATGTCTAACTGTCTGTGGCACTGATTTTGCGTCCCTGTATTGATTGAAGCATGAAAGTGGCATTGAATCACATTCTCATTTTTGCAACTCTAATTTTTATGTTTGATTTCTCTTACCTGCTTGCTATGCACAGAGGGACTGGCAGAAAAAGCCAAGTATGAGATCATGGAGGGAAAGGCGGGGAAGCTGGAAAAGGAAGTAAGTCGACAACTAAAAGAGTTTAAAAACGGTGACTCCTGGCTGCAGAGAGAAGAAACCGTGACGTCTCTTTGAGTCATGCTAATGCTGCCTTGTCATTCAGAAGGCTCATTAAAAAGGATAACTTCCAGATTAGGCAACGTTACAATGACTCACAGAGGCATAGGCCCAACTCACCTGTCACTCATATTGACACTCGATCATAATATCATCATTGTCCAATGTCACTTGCCACAAAGAGTCAACCGGAATTTAGGTTCTTGCAGTGTACAGTGGCTCATCATCATAACTTGGTCATTTGTTCACTTTTCGTCTCATCAAACTCAAAATATTCAGCAATACTTTTATTGATGTGATGTATTTATTTTTTTAGTACTTTCATATAATGTATGTCTCATTCCAGTAGCTGGCATGCATAAGATACATTTAAATCATTCTAGAATAAGCTGAAATATCATGAGGCTTTGTTTCAGAAAAGATTACCTCTGGATCACAATTTTCAGGTTTCTGTATAGGAGTAACACATATGTCATGAAGCTACAACGTAATTATCTCTGACATGACGATGATGATGATGATGATAATTATGATGACAATGATGATGATGGTGATGACGATGATGGTGGTGGTGATGTTGATGATGATGATAATGATGATGATAATGATGCCAGTAATCCCTGCCTGATTTTAGACATATTAACAATTGGAAATTTATTCCTATGACATCCACAGCTTGAACAAGAGATCACAGCCAGGCAGGAGATGGACGCCAAGCTGTCACAAGCCAACAAGAAGCTGGAGGAGACTGAGAAAGAGCTGGAGGACTTGAAACAAAAGGTGCGACCCTATCCCAGATGAGATGGGATTAAACTAACATCAAATCACTCTCCAGGGTAGCACAATAGCCTGGCATTGTGGGGAAGAATTTTGTGATTGAATGTGTGCACGCGACCAGAGTCCATTAGGATCATCTAGGCTCTATTTTCTTTGGCATCTCAAAGACTTATATGCCAGTAGTTGAAAAACATAGTCATGGGGGTGTTTCATCAACGTTAGTCAGCGCTGCCAATTTCAGCAAAATCCTTGGTTTTGATTGGATGAGATGCTCTGGTCACTGACTGTTACTATGGTGATTGTCAGCGCTGACTAACGTTGATGAAACACCTCCCTGGTCAAGATGAAATTTATCACAAGACTTCAAACTACAAACATTGCACCCACAAATCAAGCATTAACTAGCCAAAGGTTTTCTCCTCTGCCATTTAGTGAGGAAGTTCTTGCCTTTGATATTGTAGCTATGTATGTTTTTAGAATCCTGTGAGACGTAAAATTTCAAGAGATGTGAATACTGATATTGTCATAACTTTTTTTTTTTCAATCCCATACCGCAACAACTTTCTGTGTTGGTTTAATTTTCCAGATTGCCAGTGGAGCCCTCACAGCTGCAGTGGCCGGAGGTGCACCCCCACCTCCAGGGGGCGGAGTGCCACCACCCCCACCTCCACCACCTGGAGGCCCCGGTATTCCCCCACCCCCTCCTCCCCCTGGTGGCATGGGGATTCCCCCTCCCCCACCCCCACCCGGCGGGCCAGGCATTCCACCCCCTCCCCCTCCTCCAGGGGGCGGTGGTGGCCCACCCCCACCCCCTCCGCCTCCAGGGATGGGGGGTCCTCCGCCTCCTCCACCTCCCATGGGAGGGAAAGGTCCTCCACCTGTGCCGGGTGGTGTGCCCATGTTTGGTGGTATGAGCCCCGGAGGCCCCTCTCCCCAGTCTTCCTTACCCCATGGAATGAAGGCCAAGAAGAAGTACACCCCACAGACCCCCATGAAGAGGGCCAACTGGAGCAAGGTGAGATCTTCAGTCATTTATTGTTTAAAATATGTTGTATCCCTTTTGCAACCCTGAAAATTAGATTTTCCTTTCATAAGCTGGTATATTAGGGAGGTAGTCATTTTGACCTTTCATAGGTATGATAAAAAAAGGAAAGTTCTTTATGATGGAGGGGAAAACAATACTATAGATTTCTGATGAATTCATTTGGACCCCGAAAAAATTCCAATTTCCATTTCCTATACAATATGGGAGTATATTCTCTCAAGTGATATCAGGTTAGTTTTTCATTTCTTTTTTTTTTTTTTTTTTACTCTGAGGTTTATTACCTTTATATTTCATACACAATGTTGGGAGACATTATTCTTGAACCATGCAAACTTTTGTGACATTTGCAAAAAGGGATACAACCTTTAATTCTCTTCCACATCTTCGAAAACATCTGGTTAATCTTAGATGTGATTTCGGACCTGATCCAATGTTACATTGATCGTTGGTATGTTCAAGAACAGAAAGAAAGATCCATCTCAAAGGTTTGAAATGCTATTGGTGGAGGTTAGAAGTCCCTTTACTCCATCTCAGGACTTCAACCCTTCCCATAATAGTTTCAAACCCTGAGCAAACCTTGAGGTTATACTCCGGACAACACAGTATCAAACTGTACACCAGAAATATGAAAAAAAAACCAAAACAAAACAAAATAACTTTCAAACATCACATGTTATTTGTAACAGTCATCATTTTATAATACAATATGGGTTACCCAATGCATACCTCCATCAACTTAAAAATGTTTCTGTGGTAGTGTAGTATCCCTACCAAGCACACATCTATGTACAATAAAGTTACAGTGCCCTTGCACCTTTTTTTACCCACAGTGCATTCTCAATTTTATGACATGCTGCTTTCCTAACAACCGCTACATGCCCTTAGATGGTCAGATTTTAGCATTGTTTACAAAAATTAAAAAAAATTAGTGATTGTGCTAAGTTATTTATTGCTCTTTATTCCTCTTGTGTCTCATTTGTCATAAGATCAACCCAAGGCAATTGAACAAGAAATCTTTGTAGGTTATTTATCGTTATTTATTCCTCTTGTGTCCCAGTTATCTGTGAAGATCAACCCAAGGCAACTGAACAAGAAACTTTTCTGGATTATTTATTGTTATTTATTCTTCTTGCGTCCCAATTATCTCTGAAGATCAACCCAAGGCAACTGAACAAGAAATCTTTCTGGGTCCAAGCCAAAGAGGACCGGCTTGAGAAAGATGTGGTCATGGAGCAGCTTGCCTTGCTCTTTGCATCCAAACCAGGTTAGAATGACATAGTTGATCACTAGAAAGACAAGACAGATGTAGTTTTCAGTCGTTGAGCCCCATATTCTCATCAAATAAAACAGTGCAAAGCAATAGGATGAATTATTGAGTGAGATAAAGGAAATGAAATGTACAAGAAAGAGGAGGAAAGGAATGTATGCTAAAAACAAAGATGTTTCAAGAGGCAAATTGTAAATAAGATTAAGAATAATGACAAAATAAAACAACAATTCTCTGTGTGGAGAAAGAAAGAAAGAATGTTTATGACATGAAATATGTCTCTCTAAATATCTTTCATATGTTCATGGTATGCCTTATGAAATATACCCCTAAGAGGTAAATTTTGATATTCACAATAAAAATGAGGATAATGATGAGGGTAGTAGTTGTAATAGTAGTAGTAGTAGTAGTAGTAGTAGTAGTAGTAGTAGTAGTGGTGGTGGTGGTGGTGGTGGTGGTGGTGGTGGTGGTAGTAGTAGTAGTAGTAGTAGTAGTAGTAATAGTAGTAGTAGTCGTAGTAGTAGTAGTAGTCGTAGTAGTAGTGGTAGTAGTAGTGGTAGTAGTTGTAGTAGAAGTAGTGAAAGTAATATTAGTTGTAGCAGTAGTAGTAGTAGTGATGATAGTGTTAATGTTGCATGTGATACAAGAACATTGGAATATATTCATCCTTGTGCTTTACAAGTACATAACAGTTCATTATTGTATTACAATGTGAATGAATATGTCACATTGTGTAAAAGGCAAATCTGTGAAGTAGTTTTGTCAACATTTTGTGTCATGCAACATTTGTTGATCAGCCAAAAAGCTTGGCGGAGGAGGAGGAGGGACTGATGAGCTGGAAGGAAAGAAGGAGAAGAAGAAGGTGAAAGAGCTGAAAGTCCTGAGTGCCAAAGAAGCCCAGAACCTCTGTGAGTAAAACCTACAATTATGTTTTTGTGTTTGTTTTTATTATCTCTCATTCTTTACCCCCAACTGTAAATGTCATGAGACTACTATTAAAGCTTGAATTAGAAGTTGGTGTGTTCCCACGCCCTGTGGGAGGAGAGACCCAAATTGTAACTTCTTATCTGAAGCTCAAAAGCAGCACCGAAAGGGCTCTCCATCCAGTGCTCGTTAAGTGTAACAGGATGCCCCTTTGTGTTACTTCAGTACGACTTGACTGTCCAGTCATGCGTGCCACGGATGTGAAACCCCCCATCAGTAAGGTTTGCTGATTGCTCCTTGGTAATCTCAAGGGATGAAGAATGGTGAGATCACGACAAAAGTAATTGGTAGCTAGAGCTGGACCAGTTTATGGTATGCATCACGGGACGTCACTTGGTCACAATCTTTTGAGCATCTTCAAAAAAAAAAAAAAAATGGTGCTTTGTAGGTCTTATATAGGTGTGAATTGGGACAGGATGGTGGTTTGTTTGGTGTGGGTGGATTCTGTGTTAGTAAGAAAACTGGGTCATATCCATCTCCTTCCACAGACTAGTTGTTAGTCATACTGTGTGAGGATAGGTGTGGAAATTTCCCAACATTCATCAAAAGTGGGAGTTGTAATGGCATGTGGCATGTCAACCGAACATCCCTGGAAGAAAACTTTATAGAGCATAGATTCCAAAAGGGGGGGGGGGGGGGACACTAGAAGCTCTGGTGCTGACGTTGCCCAGGTGTCATGATGACTGGTGTTGGTTAGGCTTAGTTGGAATACCATTCTGCCCTCATTTTTATGAACTCCCACAGCTATTAGGAAGCTTAACGGTTTACCCACATGAGTGATGACAAAAGTCTCTTGAGCAGGATGTGGGTGGGTTATGTTGGCAACTCTGCTTTGCTGAGCTCATTGTTGGTAAAAGAGGTGAAGATCGGTGGCCCTTTTTTACACGTATACTAGTACTTAAGAGGAGGCAGGAAGTGTCAATAGGGGGAGCCCTTCCTGTCATTAATGCCTGCGATCACACCAGCATCACGCAAATGGTTCCCAATACCAATATGACAATGCCGAGGTGTGAAGAGTCATTTTGAGTAGACACTGGCTCATATCTTCATCACACACTGCTTCTCCTTATGTCTTTTATCGTTGTGTGTACTTTCCTTGGGAGTCATGCCTGCTAGCATGGCAAGGGGTGATTAACATTCAGCCTGATCATGAGCTGGAGGCTGTTCAGGCTTACTTGTGTCCAATTTGAACATTAATGAAAAGGATGATATATAGATTGTGGTGTGAAAACACAAAAAGGAATATGAAGAGGTTAGAAACTGATTAGCACCAGAACTGCCTGCATACATGTAAGCCATGAGGCCAAGTGATGTGAGACATGAAATCTGGTATGTGTGTTTCCTTATGAAACATTATCTCAAATGGTATACTACAGTATAGTATGCAATTTGTAGTCTTCCATCAGAACTCTGGTGTCTGGCAGACTTGTAGGACGATATGCATCACGCATCTGTTAACAGGTCGCATAGTGACGCAGCAACAAAATGTGTTGTAGATGATAACATCAAAATGAAATTGTATTTTGTGTTCTAATCAGAAGTTGCTCATCAAAAAAAAAAAAAAAAAAAAAAAAAAAAAAATATTATTGTTAATTGCTGTGATGTGGAATGTGAAATATGTCCAACCCATACACTTAGTTTTTGTAATACCAATCCCTGTGGACCAATTTACTATTAAACATACTCAAATTTTGTGTATGCTTTTCCGAGAATGGTTCTTCTTGACAACCTGAAAGATTGTCCGAAGTTTGCCCGATGTACCCACAACTAATATATGCAACCTGGATTCCAAGTATTGAAAACCGTTTTCGTGGTATAGGTTAATGAAATTGCTTGTTTCTACGTCAGAATGGGATTAACATCCATATCATATAGATTTGAATGTCGGTATACCAGTCTATTCCCATAACTGTGTATGCCTGCTTTTCTACCACCATCAGCGATCTGGCTTGGTTCCATGCGCATCCCCCACGAGGAGATCAAGCGGCGGCTGCTGGAGATCGACGAAAACCACCTCAACGAGGGTCTGATCCAGTCGCTGCTCAAGAACATGCCCGAGAACGACACCATCAAGAGTGTGTACTCCCTCAAGGACGAATTCAACGACATGAACGAGGCTGAGCAGTTCTGTGTCCTGGTGAGTGTCTGGACTGGATTTTAACCCCTGTGTACCAAGGGGGAGACCCTCTCTGTGCCATGTTGATCTCTCTCAGTGTTTGTGGAATGGAAAAACTTAACAGGCCTCCTTCCTGTTTGTATTTGTGCATATCGCCAATAAGCACACAAACATTGGTATTGCCACCTGCAGGCTCTGTGCAAAAGTAGTAGCATACTGTTGAAGTAGAAATTTTTGTGGTGTTGATATTTTCGCGCATTTCGCGCAACCACAAACTAGAACGAAAATAAAAGCACTCAAATATTTTTGCTTGCCATATGTTCCAGCTAGTTGATATCTTGATTCCACAGAATTAAAAACACACGAAACTCTTCATACCCGGCTGAGCGCACAAAATTAGTCACGCAAAAAATATCCACTTTTACAGTAGCACATAAACTCTGAGGTCCAAATCAGCAAACGTAGGTTAACTCAAATCTATTGTTTGAATTAAGACTATGAACTTCAACAAGCGTAAAATACTGTATAGGCAGCATTTTTCGCAGGGGTAATTTTTTGCACTTAGCTGGGTAAGATGAATTTTGCATGTGTTTAATTCCGCCGGCAGTCATAATAACTTACTAACTTACTTGCTTTGCTAACTTACTTACTTACTTGCGCAGTGTCTTTGAATGATGATAGCATAAAGATTTAGTGTGTAAGGTTGTGTTCTACACTGCCTTCAGCCTTTCCACTCTATAAAAAAAAAAAGAAAAAAAAAGAGATAAGTAGAATTGAGGTTCATCTGCTCTAGACAGTAAGCCACATGAAGCCGTTTTTTTCTTTCTCTCTCTCTCTTCCAGGTTGGTGATATCAAACATCTGGACAAGAGGCTACAGGCCATCAGTTTCAAAATGAAATTCCAAGAACTAGTTGGCGACATCAAACCTGTGAGTAGTCGACATATTACATGCCTCTCCAGTCTGTTTTTCCCCTGCAAAACGGATCATTATTTTGATCTTTCATGTTGATTTTCTGTCAGTTTCACCCTCTCTGTCTTTTCTACACTTATCCTGTTATCTCCTTTTATATTTCTTGTTGTTTTTTCCGCAATTTGATTGTATGACTTGAGATCGTTTTAAATTCAACGAACTGCTACATTTTGTACACACACATACACATATATTGTGTGTGTGTATTTGCATTTGTATGTATAGTATGCTTGCATGTAAATTTATGTGTAATATGTTAATGAGTAAATCCATACGGTTCTTAATGTACAGGAAGTGCAAATTAGTCTGTAGCTTTATGATACTTCAAGAATGAACCCATACACCACATAGAAGATGCCAGAGAATTTTTTTTTTTGAAAACCGGAATGGAAGTAATTTGTTTCGTTTTTTCTTGTTTGCAGGACATAGCAACAGTAACCAAGGCCTGTGAAGAGCTCCAGAATAGTAAAAGTTTCACCAGTGTGCTGGAACTGATTCTCCTCTTCGGAAACTACATGAACTCTGGCTCCAGGAATGCAGGCTCTCTTGGATTTGACCTCAGTTTCCTGACAAAGGTCAGATTTCTGTCTGGGGTCATCAGGTCACCCACTCCTATTACTCCAAAGTCTTATCAGCTGTTGTGTCAGAATTAACTCTTTTGTTAATATTTCTGTTACTTCAAAGTTCTAGAGTAAAAGCTCTTTCTTTTAGCTTTGGTTTTCAATCATTACTTTACACAGTGATGTCTGCCGGAGTATTGATTTATGGGCAGATGTTTTTGAGTACGCATATCACCTTTAAAAACCTACAGAGGTGGTTAATATGCTCTAAATAGTTATGCCAGTATGTCTCCTGGAAAACCACTTTATTTTTGTGCTTTCCCTCCAGGTTATATGTGAAATTTATGTGAAACTTCAAAGTTATAACCACCCTTAGTGGATGGTTGGCTGTATAATCAGCATATTTGTATCTAGAATGTTGTTTGATTTTCCTTTCTATTCATTATGGAATTTTTTTTAAAACACCTCTAATGACTTATCTGCAAGTTGCATTTTCAGAAGTATGTTTGTACTTATTTAAGTGATCTACACTTTACTTTTATCCATAAAATATACAATACTAGATTATGACTGTATAACTGTTTTGTTTGGTTGGGTTTTTTTTTGTAAACATCTTGATCCTCTACAGCTAAGAGGAACAAAGTCAATCGACAACAAGATGAACTTCCTCAACTTTCTGGCTGACCAGATTCAGAATGTGTATCCCGAGTTCGCTGACTTCCCCAGCGAGATCGGGCACACACTGAAGGCATCGAGAGGTAAGGCCAGAGGGATGGCCACTCACTCCATCACTCACTCACTCACTCACTGCACTCACTCACTCACTTACACTCACTTACGCACTCAAACACTCACTCACTCACTCACTCACTCTGCACTTACTCACTCACTCTGCGTCCTCACTACTGTCCCGAGACTAGACACGACAGTTTGCCTCTCTGGACATGTCTTTGCCAGTTTACCCTGAAAAAGCGTTACTCCATGTCTGGTGCAGACTTTAGCAGGCTGCTTACATATATCAACAGAAATTCTAAACATCTAGTGTTTTACCTAACCCTGTGAATGAAAAGAAAAACATATCTTTATATAATTTTAATTTTTTAAGTAAGTAACTATCTTGTTCTGCAACTTCTAAATGGACCAGCAGTAAACCATTAATATTCTATAATTATGACTCTTTTTGTATCTATGTGAAACATCTGACCAAGTGCATTCCCATTCTTTCTCTCACTTACCATTTAAAACAGAAGTTACAAACGAAAAAGTTCCAAAATTTGACAGCTTTTAGGATTAGTCATGAAAGCATGTTTCATCTCAATGCAGGGATAGTCATCTAAAGGAGTTACAGGTGAGAGATGTGTATATATTTCATACCTCATGTTTGTCTATGTGTGAGGGTGTGACTTTGTTTTCTTGGTTCTCACTGCAGTGTCGGATGAAAACGTCCAGAAGAACATGAAACAGATGGAGAAGGACATCAAGGGGCTGGAGAAAGATCTCAAGAACTACAAACCAGTTCCAAACAGCAACGACCAGTTCAAACCAGTCATGGAAATATCCTTTGCTACTCTACACCAGTCTCGCTCTGTTGTTAGTGTTGTTGGTGTCTGTGTTTTTACATGTTAGCATGTATGAGGTTAAAGTTATGTGTATGGTGGACGAGTTACAGCACACTCCCATTATAATAAACGCAGTTGTAACGAAATCAAGATTTAGGCCTCAACATTGACTGCTGTGTGTTTTGTATGGTTTATTTGTTCGATTGAACAAAATTTCGATGTATCAAAAGAAAGCTGCCAGTCCCAAGGACTTCATTGTAACATGAGTCCACTGTGTTACAGTTATCCAGTGATCTTTAATCTGTACACACATTAAAGGTAGGGAATTCCATTTGCATGCCTTAAATGAAGAGTTGTATAAATACAGTGGTATGTTGAAGAGAGTATCATTTTAGAAACTCCCATAAAGTATTGAAAGTGGAAGGTAACATTTAGTACATTTTTATTGACCGTTAGATTTTGCATTGAATTTTTTTCAGGGCTCACCGTAAATTCCAGTACATTACTAGGCTACCTTTGCAGACCCATGCACTGCATGTGTGTCCATCATGTATATTTTGTGAAGAAAGTTCATCAAAACTTACAAACATTTCAATATACATTCTTGCCACACACTCTATATGTTATTACATCAGCTCTTATACTTTTAGATTTGTGTTTATAGATTTAAAAAAAAAAAATACAGAAGACTGCAACAAAAAGGCTTAAGTGTGGCTGACACACAGAACTACTGAGTAGTTGAGTTTTGTGCATTATTCAAATTGTAGATAACTGTTGACTTCCAAAATTCTCAGCAGGGGCCTAAATAAGTCCCCTGAGGTTCATATTTAATGTTTTGCTGCATTTTGGGAGGTCTGTAAAAGGTATTCCCTGCCTTTAAAAGTGAATGAATCCATTATGAAGCCATTTATATTCTGATTCATGATTGGAGAATATCACAAATATGACACTCGGGGACATGACCAAGACTTTATCAATTGATGGATGATAGGCAGAAACAACCCCTGCCCCATAAAAACAAACGATAACAAGCAAATTAACAAACAAAGAATATATATAGTTTAGGAACAAAGGCAGCCTATCTTAGGAGACATTTTATACCAGGAGGAGAGATGATTTAACATAATACTTGTTTTTTTCAGCTGTTGCTTTACATCCCATGGTGTAAGTCAAAGTGTTCATGTGCACAGATGTTTAGATACTGTAAAACCAAGCATTAAACTTTTGCGAATTAGAGACGACGGCCTTTTTCGCAGCACGAAACTTTCGCATATTGCCACTGGCATTTAATGCATTATGTAGACAAGAAGTTTTGCATGTGTTTTACTTTCAAAAATCTTGCCTCGTGAAATTCGTGAAAACTTCAAATATGCAAAACTGTATTACATTTGCATCTCTTCTGTAGAGAGTATGCTTTAATGGTGTACTGGGTGAAAAACTTATCAAAAGAGAAGTTGCAAACTTTGCTAGGTTTTTCCTTGACCAATTACTTCCTTCCTCTTGCTGATCACGTGTTTGTCAAGTCTGCCAAAGAACAGTTCAAGACACTGCAGAGCATGTATGAGAAGATGAAGGAGGTCTACAAGAAGCTTGCAGAGTATTATGCCTTTGACACTTCCAAGAAATCCATGGAGGAATTCTTTGGCGACATCAAGGTCTTCCTCGATGAGTATGAGGTTAGTTTAACAAAAACTGTGTTCTTGTTTAATCGCCGAGACACCCTTCACACATACTAACATGCTGGTATGTGGTTGGTCTTCTTGTCCCCAAAATACAATGACTAAAGCATTTCATGAATGTTTTTCTTGTGCATGGTGGTGGTGTGGTCTTGTGGATGTGCACTGTGCTTTCAGTGAGAAGGTCAAGGTTCAAGTCCCACTGTGGCATTGTTGTCCCTGAGCAAATTGACTTTACCTACAATGCCCCTCTCTTCCCAGGATCATGAATAGGTACTTGCTGGGAACCTGAATGCTAGATGTGGTAGAATTGCAAATGATGCACACTACAGTGCCGAATTAATGAGAATTATCCATTCTATACTACCTTTGGAATAGTCAGGAGATTGAAGCCAAATGTGTTTTGGACTGTTCAAAAGTTACAGCAGGAAGATAATTTTACTATAACCCAACTGAATAGTGTTCACTATTTTTCTTATAAATTGGGGGCATGATTTGAATTCTGCGGAAGCCATTTTTGCCAGATTCTCAGGCTATAGCACCAGCTCCAAACTAATTGAACTGCACACAGAAACAGTTGCAATGCATTTGTTATGCATGGGCAGCGCAGTTCAGTGCAGATGAGCGATCATAAGAACTAGCCATTAGTAGACTTAACGACTGGTGAAGAGTGTAGTTGGACCTTTGGGTGAAATCAATGATTGGTCACATCATAGCTCACAGTCAATCATTGATTATCATTGATTAGGATCCATATCACTCTTTCCGTTTTTATACCCCCGCCAAACAAAGTTTGAAGGGGGTATATAGGAATCAGCGGACGGTCGGGCGGTCGGTCCGTTGCAAATCTTGCCTCGCGAACTACTTCCTCAGTTTTCAACCGATTCCCATAAAACTTGGCACAGATGTGTACCTTGGATTGTAGATGTGCAAGACGTATTTTTTGACAGTACCCAAAAGTACGTTGCCATGGTAACGGCATATTATGGGCAAAAATGGGTACAAATCTTGCGTCGCGAACTCCTCCCACAGTTTTTGATCAATTTTTATGAAATTAGGTACAGATGTTCATCTGAATATGTTAATGTGCAAGACACATATTTCCGCAGTGGCAAAAAGTGCGTTGCCATGGTAACGGCATGTTATTGGTAAAATATAGGGCAAAATGCTTCATGGCAAAACTGCTTCATCAGTGTTCTTCTAATTCTCATGGAATTCATATTGAATGTTTGTCTTAGGATATAGGTCAGCATGACACATTTCTTGACAGTGACAAAAAGTATGTTGCCATGGTAACAGCTCACATATTATGAGCCAAAATGATGGAAAATTTTGTGTTGCAAACTACTTCCTCAGTTTTTGCCCAATTTCCATGAAACTTGGTACAGATGTGTGCCTTTGGTCGTAGATGTGCAAGACGCATTTTTCGACAGTACCCGAAAGTACGTTGCCATGGTAACGGCATATTAATGGCAGAAGATCAAGGAAAGATCTTGCGGATTTAACTACTTCCTCAGTTTTTTGACCAAAGCTTATGAAATGTTGTTTTGACCAAAGCTTATGAAATGTTGTTGGGCGGGGGTTAACCAGTCGCTGTAGCGACATTTCTAGTTTGATATGTTTTGCAGCACCTTTGAGTGCCTCATTTTCATGAAAAGTTATGCTGCATTGAAAAAGCAAACAAACGAGAATGGAAAAAAAAAATATCATCACTCGTCTAAATTACCATTTAGAACATGATTGATTGTTTCATACAATTAATGTTTTGGGCACCGTGGCCATTCCTTCCCACTTATCTCCTGCAGCAATCTAAGATTGAGAACAAGAGGAGACAAGAAGCGGAGGAGAAGGCGAAGAAGATGAAGGAGGCAAAGGAAAAGAAGGAGCGGGAAAAGAAGGCCAAGACTCAGAGGAAGAACAACCTCCTAGACATGACCTTGGGTAAGACAACGATTTGCTCTGGAATACTACCCGATCTCCATATAACTTTATCAAATTCAGATGAGACTCTTTCACAGTTATTCTTATTTAAAGTCAAAACTGTGAAGGATGATGTGACTTTATCTGTATATGAAATTATACAAGAGATTAGCATGATTTGTGTGTGGGGGGGGGGGGGTGCCAAAATCTTATTATTTGAGAAATGGATTTTATTTTCCTCCTATAGGCCCGACTTCACGAAGGTGGTACAAATGAAACCATGGTTTAAACCATGGACAAAATCTATGGAGCGCCAAGTGTCGCATGGAATATTTCGTTACGAAATCAGTCATTTTGTCAATGAAATGATTATTTTGCAACGAAATGACAACGTTTGGTAACTAAATGAACACTTTGTCCACGAAATGATAATTTCGTTAACGAAACGGTCATTTTGTCGACGAAATGACCAATTTCGTAACGAAATATACCGTGCGACACTTGGCACTCCACAGTTTTTGTCCATGGTTTAAACCATGGTTTCATTTGTACCACCTTCGTGAATTCGGGCCAAAGTGTCTTCAGAATATTGCTTACATAGTTGCAAAAATCTTGTGTCATGACAAGTATGGTAATGTATGTTTTTGATCCCCTGAAGCTTTTGCTGATATTGTAGAATTTTGTCTGTTCTGAGTAGCAAACTCTTTCTCATCAGTAGCAGCTGGTGCATATTATAGTATTAGCAAAGAAAGTTACCTGGTATGCTACTCCTCAACTTCTCCCAAATATCTCCTAGGTGATGTAGGGTACGGAGATCTTGAAAGAAAAATCATCCTTAGAGTGTTCATGAGATTACTGTCTTCTGAGATATATCATTTTAAATGACAACTGATATGGTGGATGATGATAGATATCAGATGGGTACAGTCTCGTGTGACATCATTTGATTCTGTCTGTGTTCAGTGAATTACTGCACTTCAACCAAATCCACTTGCTTTTTAAAACTTTTGATGAATGGAAATTGGTGAGGTGAGCATTGGCCATCCATCTTAAGGAAGTCCTCATACCCTCCCTTTCTTGAGCTTTTACTGTTGTTTCTTGCAAATTGGCCCAGATGTCTATAAAATAATTATGAATGAATAGAGATTACCCAACTCCCCTAATCCATATTGTAGACCATGTCCTTTATTTCTGTTGTTGGACTAAGGCACATTACTACACCAGAGTTGGCTTGCTAACTTTGCGAGTAGGTGAAGTTTGAATGGATTACTGAATGCTGGTAGAAAACTTGACAAGTTAAGCTAATTGCCAGGGGGTGTTTCACAAAGCTGTTCTTAAAGTTAAGAAGGACTTAAAGGTCCAGTTTACCTTTGGGAGCAGTGATTTCAAAAATGTTCAAGATACACATTTGATTCATATGTGTAGGTCTGTTATATCATAAAACATCCTACCATATAAAATTTTTGCAATAAAGCCTAAAATATAAGGAGATATCAGTGTTTTTCTCAATAAACCGTAACTGTATACGCTTTAGTCTGGAAACATTTTTATTATAACTATTGTTTATATTTTGTGTATTTAACAACACTTGACATCGATTACACGGATTCAAATTTTTACAGTGGTTGTTTCTATCCCTAAATCACATTTTAGAACTATTTTAAAGCACTAATGCTGGGTTTTTGTTTCATATGCAAAAGGTAAATTGTGCCTTTAAGAACGACTGGTGATCAGTTCTTGTGCTGAATTATTGAGATTCTGATGAATATAGCACATAAGAACTAATCACCAGTCGTTCTTAAGTCCTTCATAACTTTAAAAACAGCTTTGTGAACCCCCCCCCCCCCCAAATGGCATCATCATTCAGGACCAAGCTTCTGACTAGTTTAGATTCCATTTGGTCATGATCTCCCTCTCTATATCGTCTTAACCCTCAGACGACGACCAGGAAGGAGTCATGGATAACCTCCTGGAGGCGCTCCAGAGTGGAACGGCTTTCAACCGACCAGAGAAGAAGAGGAGAGCTCCGAGAGCAGGTGGAGGTAAGGCTAATGCTTGACCTCTGCACTCTTTCTTGTACAGTGGACTTCTGTTATAACAAAGTCCTCGGGACGGGCAGTTTTCTTGCGTTGTATCGAAATTTTGTTATAACCAAACGAATAAACAACTGAAATACATAGAGTGGATAGTGTCGTGGCCTGAATTTTTACTTTGTTGTAACCGGAATTTCATTATAACCGCGTTTGTTATAATGGGAGTGTATTGTATAGAAGTTTTGATTTATCACATTCTGTCTCGAGCCTATACAGAGTATTCTGCAGATCAGGCACTCTAAATGAGCACCTGCTTATTAAGACGTCAAACTCAACAGAGATTTCAAGATTGAATCAAAGACAACAAATAATCAAATCATTCATACTGGAAGCAATTACTTAAAGTATTCTCGCGTATGTTTGTTAAGATGATCTTGTGTGTGTATGTATAAGAAGACATTAAATCTGCAATCACCTTCTGAGGAACAGAGCATGATTGAAAGTAATTTGAGATATTGAAAGAGAAATGAAGATTAGTGCCCACGTATGGTTCACGTCCTTATTTCTTTGTGATATTGCAGCGGACCGTCAGAGGCAGCTTGAGAGATCACGGTCACGGGTCGGGAAAATGTTGCCAACAACGTTGACGGAGATCGACATCAACGGCAGCTCCTCTCCGTCGGTGGTCCGGTCTAACAGAGCGAACGGTGCAGGAAGGAGAGGGAGGAGACCGGACAATGATGCAGCAGATGGCGACTCCCTGATGGAGAGATTAAAAGCCTTATAGTAGAGGGAGGACAGAGTTGGTGTGGACTGAGCCCCTGCAGCAAATTGCATATGTGGGACCAAGAGGGCTATCCAAGTGTATGTTTCACCAGCAATGCCTGTGGCAGCCCTATGCAACACACCCTCACTCAGGGATGTATTCATTTGAACTCAGGCTGCCATGGAAACGGATGAGAGCTCCTTGTTGCCCAGCGCACTAGCCAGACACGTAATATTTGTATACACATCTATTGCCTTTTATATATATACATGTATACAGTCGAGGAAACATTGTAAGAGCATCATGAATCATTGAGGGTGAAGCGACTATTTACCAGCAGGCAGACCAATCCAAGATAACAGAATGATTTTTTTTTTTTGCTTGGAGCAAGAACATCATGGTCAGTATTGGTTCTAGGATGGTTCACACATTCTTTTTAGCAGTCTCACCTAGCATCTTATAAACAACATGAAGAACATCTTTGTTATGGAGAGGCTAGCTACAGACTAAGGCCAGATATCCAGTGTGAGTATCTCATGGGAGTTTGAACATATGTGGAATGAGACATTTATCCAAGAATGTAAGATCTCGTTGACAAATCTTTCTTGAGTAGCGAGGAAACTGGTGTAGGGAAAGAGGGAAAATACAATGAAATTAGTTTAGATGGCAAGAAGTGATCAGTACTAGGACGATATTCCATGCGAAGTTACGTGAAAGACGCTCAAGGCAGTCTGATAAAGGTAAAATGCAGCCAGTAGCTTGAACTAATGAAGAAGAATATGTTTCAGAAGAAGGAAAAGAGAGTCAAGAAATTAATCTCTAGCAAATCATTTTGTAGTGGATTAGAGCAGAGAGGATGATTTTGTAAAAGCTGAGAGAAGTTCTAGACAAGAGCTAGCATCTGTGCACACCATGATGTAGGTAGAATAGAAGGTGTAACCAATCTCTCTCTCTATAACACTGCCTACACATAAAAAAAAAGAGGTTTTGAATGTTATGAGAGCCTGGGGCCCCCGTCCAGTGGGCCCAGGGTTCAAGACCCACTCATGGTACTCCCAAGTCTTGCCAGAGTGCCTTCCATCAATGAATGCCTTCTGGATCGCTGCTACTGAAGAACAGCCTCTCTCAGAAGCGGTCTGATATTAACCCTTTGAGGATGGGCTGATCTTGCTACAACACACATTTCCCATAGACACAAGCCTGGGTATACTCAGCAGTAGTCTTCAACAGGTTAAAGACACAGCCCACCAGTGCAAACATCTAGTGTGAGTTAAGTATGGCTGGGTTTGAAATTTGCTATAATATAGTGAAGAATACCTGTGAGATCCTCCCAGATAAAGGAAAAGAGAGAAAATGGTTTTGAGCAATATTGCCAAACGTGGAGGACATTCGAGTATTGGGCATGAGAAAATTCAAGTGCACTCCCAAACTTTTAAGGTCAAATTTTTACTAGACTTTAACAGCTTCTAACAACTAGCAATGATGCGAGGTTAAATGTCCATATTCCTCACAAACAGTGCTTTCCTTTGGTGGGCATCTGTGGCGGAACCACATTACAAGCTCAAATGCAAAACCTTTGTCAGATTTATGAAAGTATTTTGCTTAACATATCAATGATTGACAGTGTTTCATGATGCAAAGTAATGGTAAATAAAGGTTGTATTTCATGGCTATTTTGACACTTGACATGATAAAATTTTCTGCATATCAGCAAGCCAAACATGTATATGTGCTGTGCATATTAAATACTAAATGAATTTTGATTGAAGAAATTATTTATATTTTTCATTACATTTGACAAATATACCTTTCTACATTGATTATATGCTGGTTCAATGTTTTGAATATTGTGTTATTTCTCTCAGGTGTAAAAAAAAAAATCTGAGGAGAAAATTTCATGATTATACTTGACAATGAAAGGGGGAAAATAATTTATCAGTTTTGTACTTTGTTGACCAATGTCTGCTGTTTGTGGTTATTGTGGACTTTTGTTTAAATTTGGAGGAAATTTAACTTACCAGGAAATGTTTCCTAAAGGTGTTCATTATTGAGGTCTGTCATGTCCAAAGGCTTTCATGGAATTCATTTTTATGTTGGACTTGCTAGAGATATAAATGTGCCCATCCTTTACTAAATATGCCTCCCTTTGGTATAAAACTTGAGAGCAAACTGTCAATGGCGGTAATTCCAGAGTAAGTGTGTGATGGGGATGATATAACCATAGAGGAGCATCTTACTTTCTGCAAAGTAGAAGCTCAAGATATTTTCAGTTTCACTTCTGTGTAAGTGTACCCCTCTAGGAAATTATCAGATCCCAGTGAAGTGCAAAATGTGGACTCGGCAGCCGCATCATTTGAAGGAAAACAAAATTCGTTCATGGAGCCATGTTTATGCGAATGCTGCGAGTACGGCCACAGGTTCCCACAAAGCTGATGGATCCAGGCATGGTGTTAAGACATTCAAGACCTTCGTGATGTTTGTTAACATCAATGTTTTGATTCATTTTGAAAGCATTTCTGCCTTCCGAGTGGACAAAAACTTCTGCCGTGAAAGTGATGTCAAATATACATACTTTCTTGTGAATGAGTCAGAAATTTTTGTCTCTCTTGATGTGTTATTGATCTCTAGACACAGCTATGACCCAATTTTTCTCTCCTTTGTTCGTGTACATGTTGCCCATGTTGAGAGCAGAGGGAATAAAGTGGTGTACTATTCCATATGTTACCCTCATCAGTATTGCCATTGGTAGCACTTCATACTAGAAGAAACACAAATGTTGAACCAATATTTCAAGTGAGTTACTATTAAGAAGAGGTGAAAACAGGTTTCATGCCTACATTTAAAAGTTCCAAGTGTACTTTGTGAATGCATTATTTAAAAGTGAATATTTAACCTTATCTTTAAAACGATCAAATGATGCATTTTGAATATTACAAATATTACGATAGTGTCTTCCAGTGCTTTAGAACCAATAAGCGAGGTAAAATTGAAATTATTTGATACAGGTCTGACACCTCATTCTCTCTTCTCCTCTTCTTTTTTGAATGATAACATCAGATCAGATGTCTGTAGTAGGCTTTGCACACTTTCTTATTTTCATGCAAAGTTATTTCTGCTTTGGTGCATTGAGGTGACACTACCTCAGAAACTTCTGGTCGGATTTCTAGTGACAACTGCAGATAAACTTTGTCGTACTAGCATTTTTGTGGAGAGGTTTCTAGAGAATTGATTTTGAAGTTCCCTTCAAGTAGGAAAAATATTCTGTACAAGTTTACATCTCTCTACATGACTCCTGCTAGAGAGGGCACATTGTCTTGACTCTTAATACTTTATTTGTAGGCGTTTCGAGGGGAGATGTTGCTCATGTGAGTCTTGAAATATTGTTCCCGTCAGTATAAAAGTGTAATTTCTGTAACTGTTCATCGAGGTGTGTCTTCACTTTTCATTAAAAGCATTGAAACACTTTCCAGTGTTCTCGATATAAAGCTAAGTGGAAGCGGCTTCATTGATTATACCTTGTTCAATATTTTGACATCAATGAAATTTCAGTAGATTGCAGTGAAATGATGTTCAGCATCAAAGATTTTGATCACCATGTAATTTATGTGAAGCCAAGTCTTTTGTTCTGTTCTGTCTGCTTTCTTTTTCTTTTCTTTTTTTTTTGGGGGGGGGGAGCGGTGAGGGGTAAATGCTGATTATTTATAGTGCATTACTTCTGCTCCCCTCAAGGTATTGTGCATTCTTTTTCGATTTCATTGTTGACATAATATCAAAAACAACATCCAGATATTTTCATATTTTTTCACACATTTTCTAAGGGTCTGCTCTCCTAGTTTGACTCCTAGATATGTGTGGTGCCATTTTCCAAGCTCCCGTGCAGAGTTTTTCCCTATCACAGGCCAGCAGCCCTTATGTAGACAAATTTGTCATGCTGGTTTGTCATCTCTGTCAACAGAACTCTATGTGACTGGCTGATTTTCTGAAAGATTTGAAGCAAAACTAGGAAACCCATTTGAGCCTTGTGTTTGTTGTGGCTAACAATTGTTGGCTTGACTGAACTTATTGATCAAGACATACTGTGACCAATGAACTGAAGTGTTTACATGTGTGTTTGAGTTTCATCTAGGATTTTCAGCTTTTCATAGAGCCTTGTCTATGAACAGTTTTCTCTGACCACAGTTCTTAGTGAAAGCAAGCTGGTCTGAGAACAGTCTGTCCCTTGTAGACATCAATGATCATACATTTCATGTCTGTGTGGCACAAAGAAGAAAAATTGTGTGAGACATCTGTCATCCTGCCATTTTCTTTCAAAATGAAGCAAGCAAGCAAAATGAATTTCCATCCCCTTTTTGTTTTGTTGCTGTAATTGCATGCACATGTGTTAAAGCAATGTTTGGTCTAGTCACAATTTTTACATGTAAATTACAATTGTATGTTGATGCTTTCACGTTTTGTTATCGTATTTTTTCCTCCATTGCTGAAGAGAAAATATGTTGGAGAATTATATTCTATCATAATGCTATATTTTTTATGAGAAGTGTATATTTTTAGAGTTCTACAGTGCTGCTTTATGAAAATGTGGCTTTACTCAAACAGGTCATGAAGGGTAGTTAGTGGTACTGTGACAGAGTTCGGAGTTTGGGAAAGTCTGTATCTAATATTCATTTTTTTGGGGGGGGGGGGGCAAAGGCCAGTCAAAAAGATATATAGTACATTTCATAAAATGTAGTATGTCTTGTGAAAGCATTGAATGAGAAATTTAAAAGGGAAACTAAATGATCCTTGATCCACGGATACATACCCGAGGCATTGTTATGATCTGTGTCCACGTCTTCTGCCACTAGCTCATTATCATCTTGTTTTTGTTGAACTGTATGTAATGGTAGCATATACCTTGATTGTAGTAATTCATTATGCCACATTAGAGGTAAAGCAGTGACTAGTGAACAGTCATGGAGGCAATCTGAGCTGCATCCCATAACAGGGATGTTTTATGTGATTTCCTCTGCTTTCCCTTTAAACTGGGCAAATAGTCTGTGTAAGATTTTGGCAGGTTGTCTTACCATTTGAAGAAGAAAAAATACATACAGTGCTTCTGCATCTGTCCCCATGTGAATGTGGCTGTAAATATTCTCTCAATTATGTAGTAAATGTCTCAAGACCGGTTGGGACCGCATGGACAACATATTTTTGCAGCAGTAGGTCATAAGTAACTTGTTCTTCATATGAGAATCATCAATATTTCAATACTTCAATGCCCATGGACATGATATCAAATGTGATTGACTGTGAAGTGGCCTGTATGTGATGCCTTCTTCAACAGTTTCATTCAACATTTAAAATTATCTTGGGCAGTCAGTTGGGCATCCCGAAGAATTCTGCAGAACATGGCGGTGTTCATTAAAGCAGAGGAATATAACAACAACAACAACAACAAAAAAAAAAATAGAGCAGATTATGTTTCCTTGATTTTGTGAGAGAAGTGACATGAGATTTGATACAAATGACACCAAGTTTTAACAAAAAGTCTGAACTGCTGTTCAATAGGCCCGGTTATTACACCGCAGCATCAGAAATAATATGCCATGTTTGATGATAAAACCAATCCTCTTGCAAGAAATATCATTTAAAAGTTCTCAGTTGCTTTATGAAGCACCCATCTCTTTGTGAGCTTTTCAATTTTGAAAGATTCTGTTCACTGCTTTTGTGTCTCCCAGTTGTTCATTGTATATTATTTGCTCAATTCTGTGTAAATTTCTTTCTGTGGATGTAAAGATATCTACTACAGTCGCATTTCCTAGAACTGGCTAAAAAAAAGAAAGAAAGAAGACAAGAAAAGCAGAATGTATGTTACTATAAGCAGTCGCAAAACTCAAGCTTTGATTTGCACATTGCCATTGCAGGTAACCTTGCCCCCCCCCCCCCCCCCTTCATAAATTATTTTTCTCTATCATTGATACACAGACATATTACAAAAAAGCTTGCAGTCTGTAAAGAATATTATGAGTAAGAATTGTGTTGATGATGTAGCAAAGAACTGTCGGGATTTGCCCATTTTAGCAGGTTTCTCTTTTTTCACCAAACCAGTACTCTGTTGATCCTGTGGACATCATGTCTTGATCACCTCCCCCACTCCCCCCCCCCCCCAAAAAAAAAGAAGAAGAAGAAGACCAAACCAACAAGCAAAAGGCAAGGATTTTTTTTTTTTCTTCAAGTGGGTAATCTTCTTGGGAAAAGTTGTTAGAGAGGTGAATAGTTGCTATATGGTTCCTGAAAGTTGCCTGGTATGTATTTATAATCTCATTCTATTGTACACCAAAAAGAAAAAAAAAAATGATAATAAAAATGACATGAAAAAGTTCTGTTCATGCACAGTTGTGTTTGTAAAAACTATTTTACTATAGTGACATGGGTATAAACTAGTGTATATGTGATATTTCTAGTGTACATATATATTTTCCATGACCCTCAATATCGATGAAAAGATATAACATTTGGCGAAATGAAAAAATAAAGCAATTTGTCTTTTAGTATTTATTCTGTTAATGTGTTATCTAGGACTGAAGGTTTGGTGGTGTGAGAGATGGAGAGAGTGCTGCATGTACAATGTCAGTGGGAGATAGTATGTGGATTTGGATGTGTGGGTGTGTTTGGAGTCCACTGCAATGCTTCTTATTACGCACTGGTACAGGAATACATAACTCATTATCATGGACTACTAAGTATATGCATGGGTGCAGACATACCTGCAAAAAAACACCCAGTACCTTGTACCTTGTAGTAGTTATCCTTGAAGACCTCTGCTAGGAGGCTGACGAGAGTGGTAGCACCAGTTTGTTTTGCTTTTTCAATACGAGAGCTTTGATTTTTTAGTTTGGTTCTGAAGACTTCTGTACACTTGGATAATATTATTTCTTTTGGGAGGTCATTCCAGAGGGAAATTACATATGGGAAGAATGAGTTTGCTAGCTGGCTTGTAGAGATGAAGGTTGATACGGCGTTGTACTGCTTGTCATGTGTTCGCCGTAGCCTGGTTACTTTCATTGAGGTGTATTTGTGGAGATCTAGGTCAAGTCAAGTAGACTGAAAGTGCTATTACTGTACAATGTCTCTTTGATGAGTTTGTATGTACAAGGATGTGAGGTGTGTCAGTGTGAAGGAGTGGTAGTCAAATGTCACTGAAGCAATGAAGGAGGAGGCTGGTGCTCTATCCCCATCCGCCACCCCCCCCCCCCCCCCCCCCAGCACAATGTCTGATGCATGTTAACATGATTAAAGATGCTTTAAAGACGATGGGAGAGTTAAAAAGAAAAAGATATCTGCCCAAGCTCACCTTAAAGGTCCAGTTTACCTTTGGGAGCAGTGATTTCAAAAATGTTCAAGATATCACATTTGATGCACATGTGTTGGTCTGTTGTATCATAAAACATCCTACCATATTTAATATTTGCAATAAAACCTAAAATATAAGGAGATATCAGAGTTTTTCTCAATAAACCGTAACTGTATACGGTTTAGTCTGTAAACATTTTTATTATAACTATTGTTCACATTTTGTGTATTTAACAACACTTAACATCAATTATACGGATTCAAATTTTGACAGTGGTTGTTTCTATCCCTAACTCACATTTTAGAACTATTTTGAAGCACTAATTCTGGGTTTTTGTTTCATCTGCAAATGGTAAATTATGCCTTTAATATACATGTGGATTGAAAGAATGTACAGCAATATTAATAGAATACATCAGTGAAAGTTGAAGGAAAATCAGGCAACCCATAGCCATTCAAAAGTTATGAATTTTTGAAATTTCAGTGCCACTATCACTGGATGAGAAGACTACAGCTTGTTATGTCACATGCGCAGAATGATAGTACGATATTAAGAAAATGTAAAGAAAATTTGACATCTTTTCACTTTTCCTGCACAATAAGAAGAGCACTTGACTTGCCGTTTTCAAAAGGTAGGGGAGAATGTTATTACCTGTAACATATGTTAGTAATAAGGGGGAATGTGTATTTTTTTAAAAGTCATTTTCCATATATTGTTTTACACATGTGACATCATAAACTGAGGTAGTTTTGTCATCCAGCAATGACTGCGCAGAAATCTTAAAAGTTCATAACTTTTGAATGGATTGTTCTAGTTTCCTCAAGCATTTAATGATGTGCTCTACTGATATTGCTGCTTGCATTCAATCCACCATCCATACCCCTCCAACCTGCCCCCTATACAATGTTGGATGCATGTGCACATACACATGCAGTTAGAGGTACAATGTATTGAGACAATGCCAGAGTTTTAAAAAAAGGTCTCTGCACTTTTCTGGCAAGCAGAAAAAAAACCAACAACACTAGGACCAAAGCGAATCCAGTGTTGTATGTTTGATTAGGGGGGTTTGCATGTGACATGGACTGTGACTTATTGCTGTTC
This sequence comes from Diadema setosum, assembly GCF_964275005.1. Classification (NCBI taxonomy): domain Eukaryota; kingdom Metazoa; phylum Echinodermata; class Echinoidea; order Diadematoida; family Diadematidae; genus Diadema; species Diadema setosum. The sequence goes on from NC_092695.1 coordinate 35,587,719, forward strand.
ATAATTAATTTCAGAATGTCATTACACGTGCCATCAGTACCAGTATACACCGGTTTCAAGTCAAGCATATCATCTCTTATATTAGAATAATGCCTTTATTATTTTCTTTGATTGGGCCGACTATTTGATCCAAAGATAAACAATACATCAATGAAACAAAGAAACACATTTTCAATATTTTATTACAATAGAGGGCGATGATAAGGACCAATTAAAGCAAATGCAGTGTTACAAGCTTGATTGTGGTTGTTTTGCATGTGACATAACTGACTTCCAAATGTCATTAAATGAGCATTGAGTAACGGTATACAACCGCTTCGAGTCAAGCATTTATATGAAGAGTTTGTTCGCAAAAACTGATAAGTCCATATTTGAAGGTTTTGAAGTACGGTCTCTGTCATAAAGTACAAAATAATACCTTTTAAATGATATATTGTCAATACATATAAAGGTACATTTTTGACGTTATGGTCAAAAGAAGCACAAAATTTCTTATTATTCTCTTTATTTTTCTTGACCTTTAATCGCAATTATCTCCATTTGGCAAATATGGACTTATCGGTTTTTGCAAACAAACTCTTCATATCTTCTCTTTATCAGAATGTTGTCTCTTTTTTTCTTTGATTAGACTATTTGATTCAAAGCTGAAAGATATATCACTGAAATAAAGAAATAAAATTTTGATATCATATTACAAAGGGAAGCAATGATGCAGACCAAAGCAAATGCAGTGTTGCGTGCGTGATTGTGGGTGGTTTGCATAAGCTATTTCTTTTTGCTGTAGGGCCTACATACATACATATCTAACTTCAATATGTCATTACATGTGCACATTAAGCATTGACATGCATGTGAACATAGTTAAAAGGTTTTAAGACAATGGAAGGGTTTAAAGGTTTTTTTTTTTATCATTGGGAGCAATGATTTAAAAGATGTTTGAGTTATCACATTTGATGCATGTGTGTAGGTCAATTGTATCACAAAACATCCTACCATATGGAAATTTGGCAATAAAGCCTAAAGGAGATAAACCGTGACTGCAGACGCTATATTCAACAATACTGAAAAAATAAAGGTCTCTGCACTTTCATGGCAAACAAACTGAAAAACAAATACACTAGAACCAAAGCAAATCCAGTGTTGCATGCTTGATTAGGGGTGTTTTGCATGTAACATCTACTATTGCATATTGCCGTTTCTAGTTAACTTCAGAATGTCATCAAGCATTAAAATGAGTACAGGCCGGTATACATGCTTCAAGTCGAGCATATCATCTCTTTATTAGAATATGGTATTTTTGTTTTCTTTGATTTGGGCGAACTATTTGATCCAAAGATAAAGAAAAAAAAAAATACATCAGTAAAACAAGGGAACACATTTTCAATACTTTATTACAATAGAGAGTGATGGTAAGGACCAATTAAAGCAAATGCGGTGTTACAAGCTTGATAATAGGTGCTTTACATGTGACATGGGCCATTGCTGACTGCTTTACATAACTGACTTCAGAATGTCATTACATGTGCATTGAGTATCGGTATGCACCTGCTTCATGTCAGCGTTTCATCTCTTTATAGAATTTTGTCTCTTTTTTCCTCTCTCTCTCTGATTAGACCAACTACTAGATTAAAAACTGAAAGATATATCACTGAAATAAAGAAATAAAATTTTAATATCATATTACAAAGGGAAGCAATGATACGAACCAAAGCAAATGCAGTGTTGCATGCGTGATTGTGGGTGGTTTGCATAAGCTATTTCTTTTTGCTGTACATAATTAACTTGAGAATGTCATTACATGTGCAAATTAAATTCACATGCACGTGAACAAAGTTAAAGGTTCTAAGACAATGGAAGGATTTAAAGGTTTTGGGGTTTTTTTTTTTACCTTTGTGAGCAATGATTTAAAAAATGTTGAGTTATCACATTTGATGCATGTGTGTAGGTCAGTTGTATCACAAAACATCCTACTATATGAAAGTTTGGCAATAAAGCCTAAGATATAAGGAGATATTACTAGTTTTCTCAATAAACCATGACTGCAGACGGTTTATGCTAGAAACAATTTTTTCACAATTAATGATCACATTTTGTATATTTGACAATACTGAACATTGACTATATTGATTAATATTTTTCCATCGGTAGTTTCTATCCCTAACTCACATTTTAGAACTAGTTTAAAGCACTAAAGCTGGGTTTTTGTTTCATCTGCAAATAAAATAATGCCTTGAAGATAAAGATCTCTGCACTTTAATGGCAAACAAACTGAAAAAAAAAACAACAACACTAGAACCAAAGAAAATTCAGTGTTGCATGTTTGATTAGGGGTGTTTTGCATGTGACATGGAGTGGGGGATCCGGAGGAGTGCGCCCCCTCTTTACTTTTTTGTTAAAACAAAAGAAATAAAAAGAACAAAATGGGGGGGGGGGGGGGGGGCTCTTGCACCCCCTTTAATTTTGTAAAGGCGCCTCCCCTTTACGGAATTCCTGGATCCGCCCCTGACATGGACTATTGCATAGTGCTGTACGTGATTAACTTCAGAATGTGATTGCACATCTCTTGAGTACCGGTATACATCTGCTTCAAGTTGAGCACATCATCTCTTTATTAGAATGTTGTCTTTTTTTTTATTTGTTTAGGCTGACTATTTGATTCAAAGCTAAACAATACATCAGTGAAACAAAGAAATAACACCTGACCATCAATATCATAATGCAATGGAAAGCAACGATAACAACCAAAGCAAATGCAGTGTTACACAAGCTTTGATAGAAGAGTTTGTTTGCAAAAACCGATAAGTCCATATTTGCCAAATGGAGATATTTGCGATTAAAGATCAAGAAAAATAAAGAGAATGATAAGAAAAATTTTGCTTATTTTAACCATAACTTCAAAAATGTACCTTTATATGTATTGACCAATATATCATTTACAAGGTATTATTTTGTACTTTTTGACAGAGACCGTACTTCGAAATCTTCAAAAATGGACTTATCGGTTTTTGCAAACAAACTCTTCAATAGTTGTGGGTGTTTTGCATGTGGCATGGCCCGTTGCTCATCGCTGAACATAATCAAGTTCAGAATGTCATCACAGATGTCTTGAGTACCAATATACACCTACTTCAAGTTGAACATACATCATCTCCTTATTGTAATGATGTCTTATTATTTTCTTTGAATAGACTGACTGTTAATTTTGATTCGAAGCTAAACAATACATCAATGAAACAAAGAAACTTGTTACACAAGCATTTAATTAGATGTTGATACGATGGGAGAGTTTTAAATAAAGATCTGTGCCCTTAAATAGCAAACAAACAAATTTCTTATTATTTTCTTTGAATAGATTGACTACCGGTATTTGATTCAGAGCTAAGCAATACATCAATGAAACAAAGAAACATGTTACACAAACATTTTCGATGTTGATACGATGGGAGAGTTTAAAATAAATGTTTCTGCACTTAAATAGCAAACAAACAAGTACAAAATAACTTTAACCAAGGCAAATGCAGTGTTGCATGCTTGAGTAGGGGTGTTTTGTATACAACAAGGGCCATTGTTTATTGCAGTTCATAATCAACTTCAAAATGTCATTACACATGCCTTGAGTCCTGGAATACATTCGCTTCAAGTCAAGCATATATATAGCTTCTCTCTTTCAGTATGGTGTCTTTTTTCTTAGTTTAGGCCAACTATTTGATCCAAAGCTGAAAGATACCATCAGTGAAACAAACAAACAAAAATCTTCAATAACATATTATAATGGAAAGCAATAACAAAAGTGAATGAAGTAAAGCAGCATGTTGATACGCATGGTAAATTCAAGGAAATAAAAAGACATCCTCATGGAACTTGGAAGAGAATGATTAATCCCCTTGCATGGGTGAGCTGAAAGAAAACAAACAATTCATGGTAGCAACCATGGAGAATGTTGATTTGAAATAATAAAGCTCAGCTGAATTTTCCTGAAACCAAGTTAGATGGAAGAGATAAGAAACACATAGCTTCCAAATTAAGGTACACTTGACATGTAATTAACCTTTGTAGTGTCGGCTACTTTTTTTTTCAAAGGGATACACTTTCCAACAACTTCAGACCATTTCTGTCAGTTTGTGTTACCACTCTCTAGGAGTCCATGTTTCATATGGATGTTTGTAATTATTAAAAGTGGCAATGATTATAATTACTATGGTAACAGCAAGGGACCAATCAATCCGTAGGCCTACATGATGTTGCTTCTTATCGTTGTACTTCATTCTTCCCTCAACTAAAATGGCTTTATTGAGTTATTCGCTGTTTTTGTTGTCATGCAACAAGTGGCACCTCTTAACAAGAAAATTATCGTTTTGAGATTCACATTATTGCAAAATCCTTTCATTTACTGTAACATTCTTCTGATTTCTCGACATGCTGACGCTTATATCCGTTCACCTCATTCAAGATTTACCAAGACTCTGGCTTGTTCATGACATCCCCGACATCGTTGGAAAACAGTCCATCCTCATCCCCTGTATTTGCATATACCGAGTTAAACAGAAGTCTCGTCCTTAAGTCCCGAATTTACGAAGGTGGTACAATCTTTGTCCATGGTTTAACATGGACAAAGATTGTACCACCTTCGTGAATTCGGGCCCTCGAGTGTCAGAATAGAATAATGTAAGGACGTCACTGCGAGTGGTTAACCAATCGATGCATGTCTCAGTCGCTCCACAGCTTCAATCATGTACGAAAGGCGGATGCGATCGCGATGCGCCGGCTTTGTTCTTTCTGCACGCGAGATTAGTGATCTGCTGAAATCGAGCGAACCGTCTGTCACATCAGACCAACGTCACCAAGTTGACATTGAGTGTTCTTTCGCCTTTGTGTGTCATGTTTAGACGATGATTGTCTTATACAAAGACCTTTGTGGGTTTACACGGAAGGAACCCGGCTTTAGTGACTGTTCAATCAAGATACAATCAAGGAGGAAATCGATATTTTAGGCTTATATTAAAATACGATGTGTGTGTGTGTGTGTGTGTGTGTGTGTGTGTGTGTGTGTGTGTGTGTGTGTGTGTGTGTGTGTGTGTGTGATAAAGAGAGGCTAATTGGCATCAGAGTAAATATATCAAACAACAACAGTAACAAAGCTATAACTCGTAAGTTTACAAACAAAAAATGACAAAACTAAAGCACGGAGTAAAAACAAAACAAAAAACGAAGTTAATATTCTCCACCACTTTCACAAAAAAAAAAAGTCCACTTAACGCTCGGGCCTCGATCCCTTTTCCAGCAGACACTTCGGGAAACACTGCCAACAACAAAGAAACAAACAAAAACAAAGCACAACTTCGTAAAATCTTTGTGCCTACCCCAAAATTCGGGATGGATTGTAGTTTTTCATTGATGTACAGGTGTCATCCAATGTTACCACGACTCACAACGATACTTTTTAAGAAAGTTTTAAGAGGAGTTAGAGAAAATATGAATGTCCATTTCTGTGCTATTGCCACGTCAAGGTATTAGTTTTTGACAAAGCTACCACACTCCGAAGGAAGTGCTGTTTAAGAAAATCCTTATCTAGCGCAAGATTCATTTTCTATATCGTATTATGATAGAGAGCGAAACTCGAGCTCATCACAAACACCAGATTTCAGACCGCACCCCATTTCTTCACCTCATGTGGTAGCTCACGTAAAGACGATCGCTACGCCCCCATCCGTTACTCACTGAGCCGTGATGAGTGCATTGAGCCAATACGATGTGATGCGACGCTGTGCCTACCAGAAACCATTCGATATCATTGGTGACGCCAAATAAGTGTGTGTGTGTGTCTGTCTAAAGCATCGCTTTTACAAAGCGAGTGTATTATTAGACGCAGTGCAACCGCCGACAAGCATACCGGCTTTTCGATCTGTCGTCTGGTGTCCGCTATCAACAAGTAGTGTGTGAAGGTGTGAATGTCTCGCTACTTCTTCTACTTTGTAATCGTCTTTGGAGAAGCAAATGGCATCGCCCTCCACACCGAGGAGTAGATCAAGTCGAAAGTTGATTCCTATCAGTGAATCAGGCATGTTTCACGAGGATATGGACGATCTGGAGACTTACTACCAACAGATGAGAATGGCGTCAGACGAGCCGAGCTCACCCTCATCCATGTCTACTTCATCTTCCTCGTCAATCGACCATCTATGTCGTGGCTTCCCCATGCAACTGAACGTTCCCGAGGCGTTTGCTGCACACCAGAAGAAGCCAAAAAGTTACAGCAGTGATAGCAGCAGTGGACATAGTGATGCTAATTTGAATCAAATGATGAGGTTTCACGTTAATGATAATCTAAATTCTTCTAAATCCACACAAGACGCGGATGAAAATCGGACTCTTCGGTTTGTTGGTCGCCGTGGACTTTCATCTGGCGACGGGGAGGATATCAAGAGCGTGAAGGGAACTGTTCGTGGTGTGAAAAATCGTGTCCGGGCTGGAATCGCTAACTTCGAATTTAAACCTTTGGACAATAACAAGGTTTGTATATCTTATTTGGATTGAACACAGATCCCCATCAATTCCTCTCTCACACAATGCTTTTATCCTGATATGAATGATCACTTTACATTTGATGTACAGTGTACTGTGATTTTAATATCAAGGTCATACTAGATTGAATAGTTGATTTTTGTTGTTGATGATGAACTTATTCCTCATTATATTTTAGTATGCATGGATTTGAATGTGAAACAAGAAAAGAGCATGATAGTATGAATGTGCATGTGCAATGTATAAATTGCTAATTTCAATCATTGATGATTGATAACATTTCTTTTAATTGGATCCTCCTCAAATGCAGATACAAAATGAGAGTAATACTATAGATGACAACTTAGTTACTGTAAAGTAATAAGTCAGTTATGTTTTTAAAGTTTGAACCACTTTTTTCCTTTCATTAATGATTCACATGTGGAACTACAGTACATTTAAGTCAATTTTGTTGGATTCATCAGTCTGCAGTGAAGCTAAACTGTTAGACTTATCAGTTTCGTACTTTATCGTCATGGCTTTATGATTTTAGACCCCAGTTAACGTCTGTTTCTGTCTTTTTTTTCAAACATTTTTACTAACTTCTGCCCATTAGTCAGTCATCAAGAGTTAACCCCATGTTCAAAGTCACTGGGGGAAAGAGAATTTGTGATTACAGCAGGATTCTGTGTAAGACTGATAGTGACTCAGCCCTGTCTGTTCATGTGTACGTCAGTAAGCACGATTGAAATCACCCTGAAAACCTACTTGCCATAGACTAACAAACACCAAATCTTAGTCAGGAGTTACAGGCTAATCTAATCCTGTGGGGACAGATCCCCCTGGGGGTGATCCTTGGAGCTCAGGGGATTAATTTTAAGAGTGATTTGGGTTTCCAAAGTCTCCTCTGATAATGAAGCCATGCTAGAACTTTCTTCATATCCTTACAATGTATAACAGTTCAGGGCGAAGAGGTTGTCAGATTTATTTGTTTGTATAGTAGTAACAACCTTATATTTCTTAACAAACCACCTGCGTAGTACCCATTGTTCTGCAAGGTTTTACGCTCATGCATTTTTATGGCTGTAAGATATATCTGCATAAAATCGTCCACCAAACTGATTCAGAAAATTAAGTATACTTGATCTGCCTTCTTATCTCATTTAACCTTATATTTTGGTACATTGTATATTTTCATCAAGAATTACTACTAAAATCAACACCAAATGTAGTCTCAGCACACACACGCACACACACACACACACAATTCACACTTTCAATGCTCAGAATCATTGATTCAGTTGCCATCATCATCAAGGAGGTATTATAGTGTGTGATGCATCCTGCAGCTGTAGGTATGATTATAATTGACCTTGCAATCAGGTTATTGCACCCAAAAAAAAAAAAAATCTGGATAAAAGATATGTACAGCAGGTGGCATTCTGCCCAGAAGATATGGAGCAGATATGGTTGCACTGTAAAGAAATGCATTTCTAATCTAAGTGATACATTTGGGTCGGGGTGAGAGAGTGTAGGCCTACATGTATAAATGAACTAGGTTTAAAAGAAAGAAGGTCATGGGGGACCTGTGTGCTACTTCTTTAGAGAACGTGACAGTCAAACCACCACCAGATTGAACACTCGCTTTGATTTTGACACTTTGATCATATGATGTACTTGCCCCCCCCCCCAAAAAAAAAAAGAGAAAATAATAATGATAAAAACTAGAGAAGCACTCTGAGAACGCAGACCTAAGTCATTTCCACCACTGATCTTATTCAACAGTCCATAGAGATATCAGTGATTTCCACCCAATGTACTAAGAGCATTGTGTGCTGAAAGTTGCCCGATTTCCCAATATAGAAGCCTTTGTTAAATCACGTCATAAACCCTCAGCTGCACGGCGCGCCTCGCCCTAGCAGAAACTAATAAAAAAATCCTTCATAAATTCCCCCCAAATTCTCGAATCACTACCAAAATTTAATCATCTGTTACTTGTATCATTCTAAACCTTTCCTACAAGTTTCATTCAAATCTGTTAACTATACATTTTGAGTTATTTTGCACATGGACAAACTAACAAACAAACAAACCAACGGTAACGAAAACATAACCTCCTCCCTTGGCGGAGGTAATAAAAATAAAAATGACAGTCACATATGACGTGATAACTGTCATTTATGGAATACAGTTTGCAGTAGCCATTCAGCTGATTATATCATTGCTTTAATTTGAAACACTGATCAGGTGATAAGTGAGTGAAAATTGAGGAAATGCAAGATATACATCATGTACATGCTCTCTTGCAACCAGTGCTGCGTAAAATAAAAAGAACAACAACAAACTGTCTTCATAGAAGATGGCCAGCCATGTAGAATAATGGGTTAATCGAAGATTTTATAAGAGTTTTTGTGTGAATGAATACACCCTGTGGTAAGGTAACCTGATGACTGATAAGAAAAAATTATCACATTGCAACTCCACCCTAGTGAGCAATAATCTTGGATTAGTGCTAGCAGTCTTTGTTTGTTTGTGCTGCGAGGTCATTTGGTCCCAAACTTCCCACAATATTTACACTGTTATCATCTCAGTGGCATACCAAATCTGTATATAAAGACTATTCACCTGACGACAAATGTGTATCATTTGTCTGTGTCCGAGTTAACTTTTGGACTTGTGCTGTGGAAATTTTGGCCATGCTGGTACTTGCATGATGTATACAATGCAGTTTTAGTTAATAAGTTAGTTCAGTTCATAAGTTATCAAGCTGCTGTTGAACTGTCATTTAATTATGTCAAAGAGTGTGTGTATATGGTACAGTGTACATCCAATATGTATTTCCTTATCTTTATTGAACAGTTTCCAATGGTGTTTGATCTGATTCTGCTCTTACAATATATTTCATCTGTGTTGTTTGTCTTATTATAGCAACTTCAAATAACATACAACAGAACTTGACTTGAACTAATTAATATTAACATTGCTGTCAGAATAAATGTGATTTTATTATTCTTGGTACTACTGTTCTGACACTTACTCATACTTGGCTAAGTTTGACATTGATGGTGTTGTGCTGATCTGAATATTAACATATTGTATGCCGTGACATTCTTTGTATCATATATAAAAAGCATTTTGGTAGCAATTTAACAAAGGGGCAACAAATTTATTCATCAAAGTTTAAAGTACAGTAAATGAACTCTTTAAAGAAGCAAGGGGAAATAACTTACAAATTGTAAGTCATATTCCTCACATTTTAAACATCTCTTGCTTGATTCTATGAACTCATTTCCACTGAATGGCATCTGGTGTTATTTTAGAAGAAAAATCTGAAGTGATACACTGTACATTGTACATTTGTAGGCTAAAACCTCTCAGTGAAGAGCTGATGTGTACACTGTACATGTCACACTGAATAGCTACTTCATCACAAAGAACCAAATCTTGGCTGATCAAATAAAAGCAGTATCTGAAATATTCCATTATTAATGCAAGAATGGTCCTTTCATACCAATTTCAAAAGAAACTTTCTGCTTGCATTCAAAATCCAAATAAATGTGAGACTATTTATTCTGCTGGGAAATAAAAGTATGACACTTTTATGATGACAGGATGTTGAGTTTTCATTCAAGCCTTTATGGACGTCAACACAATGGCATCTATTTGGGTGAAGCATGATTCATGCATACAGCATGACTGACCTACTACCCCTTCAACTTTCGTGACAAAATGCATAGCTGTAGGTACAATATTGCTTGACTGTGCACAAACAAGTTTTTAATGCTGGTGGCTTACATCTTACCTCTGTGTCTACTCTTGAGGGTTTTTTTTTTTTTTTGAGGGTGCAAAAAATTATAAATTTGCAAAAATCTCAGATAGTGATTAGATTGATGCTCATTTTTTTGGTGTGTCTCATACATTATGTTGTTTTAACACGCATCATGTACAGATCGATCTGTCTTTGAGAGAGGATACACATGTGTATGTTATATTGTAAATTTTCAGATTGTTGATACATTTGTTATTTAGAATCAGTGATAAAAAAGTTAAAAAAGCAAAAATAAAATAATTTTGGCTGTTTCAAAATACAATTTTGTACCCATAACATCCATTGTTATTTTTGAGTAGTTGCAAATGTAGATCTTGCAAACAAAATAAAGTATTTGATACATGAATAATGATATTACAATGCCATCACTTGATTAATAAGACTGTCTTGTCACTTTGCAATTGCTTTCTTTAGAAAAAGAGTGTCATAAACTCTGAAGATGAGGTGGGCCGAATCATCGTTTACACGACAAGCATGAGGATTGTGAGGCAGACGTTTGATGACTGCCAGTACGTACGTAAGCTGTTCCAGAACCACCGGGTGCGATTTGAGGAGCGGGATCTCTTCATGAACTCCAAGCACCAGAAGGAACTGGAAGAGAGGATTGGTTCTACCACCGATATCAACCTCCCCATCTGCTTCATCGACGGTGAACTCGTTGGGGTGAGTCCATGGCAAAGTCCCCCTGTCTGTTCAACACAAATCTTTACATCCATAATGTTAGAGTAATATGTTTGGATTGATTTAATCCATAGGTTTGCACTGTACTTTGCATATCTCCACACAACAATTCAAACTTGAATAAAAGATTATGGCTTCCTAAGGGAAAAAAAGAAGCAGCCACCATCATGCAGTACTTTATTTCCTTGATGACTGACAAGTATCAAATATTGATAAGGAAATAACTGGCTTCAAGAAAAGAATTACATGTAAGAAAGAACAGCCTCTTTTAGACTAATTATACTTGCACACTTGTAATTTCTTGGTTTTTCCATTTAATCAAGAATTAGAAACAGATACACTATGTCATGAAATTCACTAATGAAACATTACAAACTTTTCTTGTAGATAAAGAGTTCTCTGTACACATCCAAAAGTTGAATTTACCTGTGACAGTGAAGATGAGCTGTCATCTTTCTCAAACGATGGCTACATTTATCTATTTATCTATATCTATTAACCATCCTTATGAACTTATTTTGCCAAACTTTTCTTTTGTTTTGTACAATCTTTATGCAAAACAAGCATTCAGGTGTTTACATTACATTCCTGAGATGAACATTTTTCTTCAAATTTCAGTCTCATGTTGTCATTGAATAAAGATACACGTGTATGTATATATTCTCACATCCTACGCCTTATCTATGACTGCATACAACCTGTGTCACATACCCAGCCACATGATGATGAGGCAGACAATATTCTCAGAAATATCTACATTTACACCCCACTGTAATCCACACCTTGTCTTTAAACATGTCTAGATAACTAAGTGAATCAAAGACTGATCAATCTGCATTTCATATGTTCCCTGTAAATCACTGTCGTCCTACAATCTTGTACATGAATTCATGTTACTATTGTATACCCTCAATATTGAAACCCTATAAACAATTTGTATATATATAATACACAAGGCGATCCCTTTAGAAATGAATATAGATGTGGAAAATGGTCAAAAAATGTTTCCCAGAGAAGACATACGTTTATCACTAACTTGTTCATACTATGACATGGGAATCAGTACACGTTATGAAACTACTCTCCTATCTGTTAGTGTCTAATATAAGCACTCTGTTTTGTTAAATATTTCGAATGATATTTGCTCACAATATGGAATTAAGTGTTTTCTTGCATTACATGTATGCCAGCCTGTATACCTGTGATTCGGCAAGATTTGTTTATGAAGTCATAAAACATTTTCTGATATCTCTGTCTGTTTGCATTGCCAAAGCTAAAATGTCACAGGTAAACATCAGTCCACATTTCACACACTACAATTGGATTAACAAACTCATAAATTCTCACAGATATTCATATGTTCTGTCCACGACCCCCCTTGTGGGCCTAGGGCTGTGGGGTACAGTGTAGGACGATAGGACAATTCAATAAACTGATTTCTGTATGCTGGAAATCCATGCTGACTATACACCGATGATTCAAGGTTAGGCAACATAAAAGTTAGTCCTTCAAATTGTAGGTTGAGGTTAAACTTTTGTTAGCACAGTCATTACGAAAGGTAAGTTGATGGCATTGCATCTTTTGAACCCATTATTGGTAATATCTGAAAATGGAGTAAGTGGCCTAGTGTAACTACATGACAAATGGCAGAATTTATGATAGCCAAAAATGTGGCAGTGGTTTGTCAATCAGAGATAAAACTAACTGTACTGTACACTTATTTTATATGTTTAGATAAGAAATCTTGATAGACTTTGATACAACATTTTGATTTGTATATCATAGAGTCACTACAAAGATATGCCAAGTACATGTATGTGCATGCTATAATAGAGTGCATGCCAATTGGTTATCATACAAGCATACATAACTTCTTGATTGTAATCAGACACATAATATTGTGTTATCGACAGGTTAAACAAATAATACTTAGCATAAAAGTTTACAATCGTACATGTAACATTTTGGGTGTATCTAAAAGCATAACATTGTGTTCCTGACTGGTTAAACAAAGGTACTTGTAATCTAAACCAAAACAAACAAACAAACAAACAACACTTGTTTGTTGACATGATTTGTGTCAAAACCTGTTGCAACCAGTAGAAATATCTAGCTCACTTCCAAGAAACCCTTTTCGTACATTTTTAACAAGTTCACAACTTGCATCCATCATTCTTCAGATATGATTGTGGAATTAAGACATTTGTTTTATGAATGATTTTCTTTTTAGTGAATGATTGGTGAAGATAGATTAATTCATACATATTGTATCTAAATCATTTTTTCCTTGATATTTTCCTTGATAATTGGTCAGTTGAAAGCAGTCATTGGTATGTGTGCAGACCACTAAGACCTTTAAACAGAGAATTCACCTGTTTCAAGAATGTTTATTCCCCCTTTCTAGATCATCTTAATAAAATCTAAGATCATTTGGTTCAACAGGTTGCACATACTGATGAAGACATTGTAATGAGGTTCAGCCATGAAAACATTCAGTATTAGTGTGCATGGCTACCCCTCACTAGATGTGATCTACTCCTTAGATGTGTTGGACATTTCAATGATCAGTCCAGACATTACATGTGTAAAGGCCTATTGTCGTGTCACCCTGCCTATTCTTAGACATCATTCTTAGTCCACACTATTATCACCTTCTTCAAACATTGTTCTCAACCTCTCCCATTCATTGTACCCATCCAACAATGGGTGTCCTACCCAGTTCAGCCAACTCAAATGTAGACAGAAAGGGAGCCTTGGTGGGTCATCTTGTGTGAGTCAAATGAGAACACGCAATGACAAGGCAATTTCATGACACGCAATATAAATAATTCAAATCTCATTCATTTATTTCATTGTCACATACAGGTAATTTCCCCCTCCCTATGTTATGGCACTGATTGCATTCCCCTCAGAAAGATTTGATTTTGTTTTTCAATGCCTCACAATGTTTACAAATGAATGCAGATATCTTATGTTTAGTTGATCATCTACAGTATGCTTCATTGTACATTGTATCTTGAAGATTTTCAAGTCAAACACAAAATTACATTTCCAGTTGTCTAATACTTGATACTTGTGAAAATGTTTGGTTTTCATGTTTGGTGTGTTTGTAGAAATAAGATTTGATAACATTTTCATATACAATTTTATATCAGAAGCACTCAAGAAACAATTACATGTAACCTTGAACAGAGACCATGCTAATGTCTATTTCATAGATGTTCATCAATTTCTTTTTATAAACATTGGGTCAACATTAGAACATGCATAAATGAAAAGCATGCATCACGCATCTGTAGCAGCAGGATCTGACACAGGAAATACTGTATTCATAGCTAGGCGACGTGTAATAGTGCACCAACACCCGGCTACTATATGGCCATTGTGATGTCCATTAATTCACAGGCCACTTATTTGTTCCCTACCTTCATTAGCAATGTGAGTGCTTACATTGCAGAGGTGGTTGCTAAGACAACCACTGCATCTGGAGCTCCTATAGAGCTCTAAATTATAATTGATTGGCTAAGCAGAGCAGGTGCAAAAATTGGAAGGAAAAAATTAAAGACAAAAACCCTTCCGTGACATACAGGTCAGATACATGTGTATATTATGTAAATAAGCCACTCTGTCTTACACAATTTCAGATTGATTTAATAGAAAGCACTGCATGTATACATATAGTAGCCTTTACATTTAAAGAAGTGAGACAATTTTCATTGTTACCTGAATCCAAGAATCTCACATGAATCAGAATCAAGAAACATATTTGTGAATACCAGAGCTTTAGAATATAATCTATAGTTTTCCTACAAGTTATGTTTTCACTCTGGTTTGTAGTGTTTAAACAAGTCTTGACCTGTTTTGCTTTGTTAAAGAATTATGTCATATAGGTATCTCTCAGTCCAATCTTATGATTTAACATCCACATCAGTCACCTGTCAACATGATAATGATTTATCAATCTATGACATTCTGTAAAGTCTTGCAGCTTATCTAGAATACAAATAGTGTAGTTATTTGCTCAGTTCTATGTGAGTGCTGTTTTCTCAATTATTCTAAAAGCACTCCATATTCCCTTGTATCATATAACCTTTGATGAAGAGTCTGAGAAGCTGCATACATACCACACTCACTACAGTTCTATTTTTGGAGTCATTGTTCTCTTGAGATGGACTTGCTATCATAACCTTTAGCAGTAAGAGTTGCAAAATGCATGTATAGATGGCAGAGACTTTTTTGATGTATGAGGCAAATATTTGCACTCGCTCCATACTTGGGTGGCATAACAATCTCATCTGAGAATTCATTTTGTTGAAAAATATGGCAAATGTCATGAAACAGGGCACCCTCATGATATTCATCATGAAGATGTGTTGAGAAAATAGTCATGTGTTTGACATGTTCAGAGTCTTCTTTCATTCTTTCTTCTTCTTTTTTTTTTTGTTTTTTTTTTTTTGGGGGGGGGGCATTTGTTTGTTTATTCATCTATCCTCATATGTTTTTAGGTATATTTTGGATTCTATTCTTTGGGCATGAGAGGTTGATTTCTCATACTTTTAACAGAACAAAGAACCTGATCTATTGAGTAATCCATGCTCTGCAGCATGTAGATTAACTCACAATAGGAAATATATGGGATTCCAAGTTCTTTGAAATCATGTTGTCATCTCTTTTTTATATAACATCTAGATAAATTATGTATACTTGTCAATATTAATATATGGGGGGAAGCAGATTGGGATTTTATGATTTTTTTTGTGGGCTTACATAGGCTCATTTCATAAAATATATTCATCGGTATACATGTAAAGGTTTGTAATCTTAACAGTCTGCAGTAGGCCTACACATACATTTTTTTTTTCATATTATACTATCAACAAATGTATATATACAAAATGTGCCTTTACAGTATGTCCAGTACACTCCAGTTTCATATAAGAAAACAGTAAACAATTGATAATGATCCAAATGCATAAAACAGATCTTGATTTGGATGTATTTGATAAGAAAATGCTCACTGTTCTGCTCGGTTGTCTTTTTTTTTTTCACAGGACCTGAGGAAACTGGAAGAACTGAATGAATCAGGAGAGCTTAGGACCATACTCAGAAGGTTTGAGGTAAGCACTAAATGTCACTGAGGTAGAAGGAAGGATATTTTCAGACTTTTAGTGGTTTCTGCTCTTGTGGCTTTATGTACAGTGAATCACCAAAGAACAGACGACCCTATGAATGAAATTTTGTAGTATAAGTGTCAGCTGTGTATATAGTGCATTTTTACTTTGCATGGATACATACAGTACAATTATTTTTTATATACTCTTCCCATGAGGCTAAAACAACTTACAAAATTACAGATTTAATAGAAACATTTATAAAGAGAATGAAGAATTGTATTTTTAAAAAGATGATCAACCTTAAATACATCATTAGGGCAACACACAATAGGTTCACACACAGGCAGTAGAGCTATACATATATACATAATTCATATACAACATATATATGCGTATACATGTGCAAGTAAACACATACATACATACACACACACACATATACCTGTGCAGAGCTGGAGACTGGATTTAAAACTTAAAAAACTAACATTTAATTTCTTGCTTTAGTAATTGGCACAAACTATATCAACAGTAAAATACTACATGAACAAAATTTCATTCCTGCAGAGTAACTCACCAAACTTTGAAGAGAGAAAAAAAAAACAGAATGAGAGAAAAAAGGTCTCTCACTATTGTTATATCATAACGGTCTCCATTTCTCTGACTACCCTGTGAATGAAATGGTTTATTCCTGCTCTGAGTTGACTGTTGAGATAGTGGTGACAGATGGGGCAAGAATTTCTGTCTTGTATTGTGCGCCATGAGAACAATGTCTTCTCCAAGCAGAGTGTGAGCAATACACACAGGCAGTGGAATGTTTGCCAATTCAAAGAAAAGTTTCAAAATCAAATAGTATTCGTAAATAGTATTCAACTATGAGCGGTTCCCCCCCCCCCCCCCCCCCAACTGGTTGATAATTATATATCTGCTGAAAGGAGTGTGTGAGAACGTTACATACATGTATATAATTTCAATTCCTGTGTCAAAGTGATTTAGTACAACTGCTTTGCTCTTTCAATTTAAACACCCTAGCTGCAAGCTGTTGAATCATTTCTTTTAAGAACATGAAAACTATATGTTTTGATAAAGGATGTAATGTGATGACATCATTTGGTATCATTTGTAACTACCAGCCAGTTTTAAAAACAAAAGTTTGATCAGTAAATTGACGTGGAAAGACCAGAGCTTAGAAATCTTCAAACCTACTGCTTCTGATGTCATATCAGTTTCTGCAGGACAAATTGAAAACATTTCTCATGAAATTAGACCAAATTACTCAGGTATTGAAAATTGGGTATCAATTACATTTTGTTATTTCCCACTAGGAGAAAACCATGTGGATATGAACTTATTTGTATCAGACAGTACCGTATGTTTTCAGACAAAGAACAAGGAAATAAGGATCTCTGTTTAGTGAAAGGTTTCAGAAAAACTCTCAGTACTTCAAGGAGTTATTGGAATGGGTAAACCACAAGACGTAGGACGGCCCAGATCATGACAGCTTTGAGTCATTGGCCTTATTGATTTCTTACTGTCTTTTCACAGAATGAATACCGTGCATTCATTCACTGGCTTGATAATCCCCAAAATATCTGGAAATTACCCCCAGATTATTATGGCAAGTTGATGTAGACATATGGTACATATATGCTATGACTTATAGTAGTCATTACCTATTTATATATTGAAGTCACTGTCACATCTTTAAATGCAGGTGATATTTGAACGATAAGAGAAAGACATGGTGTACAGGGGGCAACTAAAAATATTTGAATTGATTGGTGCTGGAAGACAATTACAACAGTAGTGAGAGATTGTTTGGTCGATAGCCAAGTGACGCTTCAGAGCCCAAGCATTCTAGGTCGATGAATACATTCCCCCTTTGAATGTAGCCTGTTCCAAAGCTTCTTACGAGGGGTTGTTATTGTCATACTAGGGAGTTGGTGCAGCTTGAGTGAAAAGCATCTATTGATCCATGGAGTTCTTAGCATCATTGATCATTTACAATGCAAATGATCCCCTTTAAGGGATCTCCAGGAGGGGCAAAATTGTTACCTTCAGGGGACAAAAGGCTTGTGTTGGTTCGTAGGGGGAGCGGCTTGTACTTTAAAGGGTTTGAACGTTACCTGATATAATGTGTGTGTGTATATATGTCGTAGGGATGGGACATTATTGAGTATAATCACTCATTAAATATTCAAGGTTTAATTGATGTAGTGTGGTAGTATAAAAAGGGGATACCTGTTCCTGGTTGAGAAAGGTGATGTTTGTTTTATGGTATATAATTTGCTAAAGTAGGTGATTTGGAGAGCACAAAACGAGAATTCAGAATGCTTTGTGTTGACAATCACCTTTTTTCCCCATATGTCCAGATTATCTGAGGTTCACTTCCTTCTTTGGATTTTATATTCTCAGTAATTAAGCTGAGCTGTAGACAATGAAAGCCTCTTGAAAACTTGTAACTCAGATCTTTGTGTTTGACTGCTGTTTGAAAATGCATTTTTACAAAAGTATGAATAGTGCAGTGCATGAAACAATGTCCTACTATCCCTTTCAAGACTTTCAGAATTAGATCACAAGAAAAAATATGCTGAAATTTCATAGTATGCCAGCTTAATCTAAGGTTTTTTTTTCTTTCTTTCTTTTTTTTTTTTTTTTACTTTGGTATGTCATAGATGCAGTCTATCCACTTCCTGCTTAAAATGAAAAAGCGGGTATGGTCCTTTTAACTGTTATCTCTCCTCATTGCACCACAATAGACTGAGCGTTTATTTGACAAATATTTGGTAGATTTCAAAGTACAGTGTTTATTCATTTCAATTTTTCAATCAATCACTCACCACACAAGAAACATTGCAATGGGGGCATAGTGCATCTCATTCTCAGTAAAGTTTGCAGGAAGTTACCATGAAAAATGGCAGGCAGAGAGACAAAATCTCAGTAGGTACTCCAAAGTATACTTCATTGTGCAGCCAAAACACTATTGATAGGTAAACACTGTTTCCTTGGTCATTGATCTACATTGTACATGAATGTGTGTCGCGACTCGGTTTTTGCCTTGAATAGAAGTGATTTGAACCAGGAAATGGTCTTTTCACCAAACTTCATTATTTGAGAAAATGTGCTTAAAATCCTTCAGCAGGTGCTTGTGGGATAAAGATTTCCACCAAGCTCACTCAATGATTTTTGTGACGTCAAAATATTATCAAGTAATTGGCACTAGTTTGTGCTTAATCAAGTCCACTTGTAACCTTCCTGTGTGTATCTATCGTCCTTCCTTGAAACAATGAGTACAAATTCGGATCATGCATTTGCTTATCTTTGTAGGATGAAAAGTTAACAAATTGAATGTCTTTGAATTAATGTTACTATGTATAGAACTTACGGAATGAATGATGTGACATTTTTCAGTTTTCAGCAGGTGTCATTCATGGTCCATTTGAAGTAATAAGAGAGAATAAATTTCAAAAGTGTGACAACATCCTTAAAATCATTTCTTATTTTGTAAATAACTGTGTTATAGAATAAATGGGCAGTTTTCATATTCCAGGATATTTGATTTTCTTGTTTGGCTTAGTTAAGTCATAACTTGCATTGTATATCTGCATAAATGAACTGTAATTCTATACTGATGTATTTCCATGTAATTTTCATTTCTTGTTTGTGTCCACAGAAACACAATCCGATGGTCAGCTGTAGTACATGCGGCGGTCATCGCTACATCCCGTGCACCACGTGCAATGGAAGCAAGAAGTCGTTATTACGCAACAATTTTACCGACACATTTCATGCTCTCAGATGTTCACACTGTGATGACAACGGATTACAGAAGTGCAGAGACTGCAATGTGTGGTAGTTGAGCAAACCGTAGGATGTTTGTTGTAAACACAAGATAATATTGTACATAAGAGCACTATAAACATGTACTCCTTTATAATGCCTAATCGGTGGTGTGCAAGAAGAGTCCAAGTGTAGATACAATTTGAAGATGGTTGGATGTTTTCAACCAAGTATCTCTGAAGCATACCATTTATTTTGACAAAGTTGTATAATACATACATTGCTTTTGAAATGTTTTCCATTGAATAGTGTCCTGAAAGTTCCAGAGGTAAACAGAGTTTTTTGGAAGAGAAGAGATGGACAACTTGAGGTTATGATATACTTTTAATAAATGCAAGACAGCATGTAGATTTCTTGAATGAAACACAGTGCATTGCTTAATGGTACAACAAATTGTAAATATATATCAATCCTTTTTGTCCTGGATGCAGTATGAGACAATACTCTACAGGTGAAAGGAAAACTAAGTTTTGACCATTTGACAGCTTTGATATAAAAAAGAGGCACTATTAGATGTATTGAAAGGAAAGAGTTAAAAACTAGGGACAATCTGCCATTGAGATTTATGCATGCACAAGGAATATGTACAGTGATAAAATGGATTGCTTTTTATCAACTCAAGACTTTGTCAAATTAAAGACAACATATTAATATGAAATTTGGTAAAGCTTTGCTCACAACAATAGTAATATTGCCTGTTACTCAGAGTCTGCACTTTCACTTTAATTCTATGACATAATGTAAATCTGCTCACAAGAAGTATGCAAGCTGATTGATGAATATGATTTCATTGATGTGTGGCGCATACATACAGTAGTTGGACATATCTCCATCTTCACAGAGCTCATGATGCACATACAGTTGTACCTGTAGTATATGCCTGATATCCTCCATTCCCTCATGAAGCTATATGTAGATATTTGTAAAGTTCAGTAACTGATTTACCACAAACCCAATGCATGTATGATGCAGTTTGTGGGGTGTTTCTCTTGCATATTAAACCAATGCTGCTATCTTTTTATGTCATTTGACATTTAAGTATTATTTAGCAGGGGAAAAGAGGAAGGTTGTGAAAACTAGTCACAGTGTTTGCAACCGAATCTCAATGATTAACATAATCAGAGAGCTAGAAAGAAAGTCTCTTGAAGCTTGCATCTTTCTACCTCGATCTCACCTAAAAATGTTCAGATTTTGAGTGAAGATCTTGTGAAATGTTGCATAAAATGTGGTGCGAGGAGGAAAGGGGATATTCTGTGAAAACTTCTCAGGTAAACGGCTGCTGCTAGACAATCACATCTGATTCATGATATCAGGCTAACAGAAAATCTCTTCTCTGGCCTGAAACCATGTTATAATATAATGGAATGGCCTTGTGTATGGATTGCAAGCTATATAGCTCATTGTATAGAAGTCATGTTATCATTTTATTCAAAT
This sequence comes from Diadema setosum, assembly GCF_964275005.1. Classification (NCBI taxonomy): domain Eukaryota; kingdom Metazoa; phylum Echinodermata; class Echinoidea; order Diadematoida; family Diadematidae; genus Diadema; species Diadema setosum. Next base: position 35,609,115 of record NC_092695.1, read on the forward strand.
TGCTTGTCAGAATCACATTGTCACCAGTGCTTCAAATCTTGATAGTCTTTCACAGATATACACTCACACATAAAGAAAATCTCTGAAATGTGTTTCGTAGATATTGTATTCATTCATCATCTTTCACATTTAAGTGCTCACTTAATCTGCCCATACAAAGAGAGAATGAATGTTATGTTAAAACTGAAGACTAACATATTCCAAGTTGTCACAATATTTTTCATTCTGTTTGTAAAACTGAATGAAATTTAGGATCAAATGGTCTGGGCATTAAGATGCTTTCTGTCAAACTGGCTTTGACCATCAGTTCTCACCTTGATAACTTCACTTGGACACTATAGCTTTGTTTCAAAGTTATTCACAATTTTTGGATTATGTTCATTTTAGAAACTGGTGAAATTATGTTTTTCTAATTATGCATTCTTAGTATACATTAATACTCACTGTGCTGTAAAGAAACAAAATACATCTTTAAATGCACAATGCATACATTACCTTCATATCAAATTCCAGACAAAGTTTGAACGACTCCAGTGGTGTATGTTTCAGACGGAGTTTTGCAGTCTTTGATATTTTCATTCAGCATTATGAGATAAAGAAAGCTTGCTTTTTTTTTTACTTTTTTATTTCATAATAAACATTTTTTTTTTTATAGTGGAGTTTGTCAAATGAGTTGTTGATTATAAAATGCTGATAAAACAATATCAGTCACACTCCAATCACAAAATCCTACATAATTCATAAATGAGGCATACAGCATTTGTGTCTTTAGAGAAGTCCACTGTTTGTTTGTTACTCGTCAATTATGAAGGCTTGTTCAACACTTCATCAATTTGAAGCAGAAGGCTGCTAATGTCACGGAATATGTATGAAAGTTATGCCCTTTTCCTTTGATACTCACCTGAAGACAAAGATTGCTCATGGTTACCTGTAAAAGGTCGATACTGGTAACTTAATGATAGTTTGGGGTATTTTTTGTTTCTCTTGGTCTTGATCTTGAAGTGCTTTCTATAGGTGTGTAAAACGTCTTTCACTTGCTCCATCTGTGGTGATCAATGAGAAGTTATAGCATTCCTTTTGCCTTCTCTCACAGTGCTGTGGAGTCTGAGTGTAAGGCACACTGTCATATGGACATCTACAACTGTTGTTGCAATAATTGTAGCCACTCTGGCAATATTAGAATGCTGGCAGCTAATAATATTGGCAGTTACACTCTACCTAGCCACTGCCAGGGTAACTGCAATTATTGGAAGATTTCTTGGAGATAGCTGTGTGAAATGGTGCCCTGATTTTGCCTTTGAAGAATGTAATCAAATCTATTTTTTTTTCTTTCTACTGTAGAATTAGTTCTGATCTTCTTGTGAGAATATATATTTTTAGATTGTATGATGTGTATGATATGTATTATATTCAGTGTTGTGACTTAATCTGAAAATGTAGACATGGGCAGGAATTAAAAAAATGTATCGAAGAATATTAATGAGAGCTAGATTCCTCTGACAGAAAGAAACAACAACACAAGATCATTCAGTGTATTCATCAGACCAGTAATGTGCAATTTGTTGTAATGTATGACTTTGTCAACTAATTATTGGTGTCAACACTTTGAGACATTGTCTCTCAGGTATTACACCTTGAATCAAATTATCTTTTTAATAAGTGGCTTAAATCAAAGAAAAATTTGATCGTCATATAGTCGGGAAGAAAAATGTCAAATAAAAAGAAATGTAAAATAATCTTGTCTCACATATTGATAGCTACATTTGAAAAAAAAAATTCTTTCATCTAATATATCAATGTTATCAGAGGTCACATATAGGAATTGAAACATAAAGTCCTAATTCTGGAACAGCACTCGCCACTTAGAATAGTACATTTGATTTTAATAAGCATGATTATAGCTCACTTTTTTGTTTCTGATTGTTGCAACATGAGACGATATGGCTGCCCTTTCCTTTGCTAATATCTGAAGATGGAACTCACCACTGTATTAGAACAAGTGAAAACGACAAACATTGCAGGTTTTCGAGAGGTAAAAAAAAAAAGAATGCAGCAGTGAGCACTTATGGCTGAAAAGTGTCAAAGTCAGAATACCTTGTCTTTCACTTCACTAGTCTATATGTGGATCTAATTTCCAAATAATGAGTACTGTGCTTGAACTTACTGGTGTTTGACTTTATCTATTGGTAAATCCTCTTCCCGGCATGGGGAAAAAGGTTCAAGCAAATCAGTTTGTCCTTCTGTCAAATCTGAAATTGCAAATTGTATGCAAGATTGTGTGATATGAATGGCATGTCACACCTTTTTCATTTCCCAATTAGAAGTGTGCCAAAGAAGCTGTATGCATTTGTTGATCACGTGATGATTTATATAAAATCTATATTTTGAATGGTTAACCCTATGCGGCTCACTATTCCAAAATAATCATTGAAATTTGCACACAGACAGTTTGCTTGTGATAATTACCGTGGTTACAGCATGGAAACGAGTTCAGTGGTGCCATTAAACATATTGCAGCACCTTATTACTCTGTAGTTTGCAAATTGCAAAAAAAAAAAAAAAGGTTTGCCTTTTCTTTTCATATCTAAATATTTTATATACTCTAATTCTCTATTAACCTGTCCACATGCAACATTTTGTACCTTTATTTATATGTATATTTCACAAGAAATAACTGAACAAGCAAGATATGACAGATCACCTTGCCAAATTTATCAACATTTGCTTATTTATGAAATGCGAGATTTATATTTTGCAATGAAGTGTAATAGCTTAATGTGAAGTTGTATTTCATCATAGGTCTTTTGTAAATATGTGCATAAGTGAAGTATGGTTCCGTCTATAACAGGTAATAGTTGCATATTTTGTAGCTTTGTCATAATTTTGCATGTATGTGTTGCCACATGAGAGTATCTTTGAATATTTAAAAGCTCCTGATACATTCTAATATCTAATCAAGTATATTTATGACAGAACTACTAGTAGTGGTGGAAAATGTACAGCATAAGCTTTATTTGAATTTAAAAATCATATGTATGTAGAGCAGATGGTGAGATATATTACTCCTTTGTGTTCCACATGGTCACAAACCCTGGTGTGCCATGGTGAATACAATCCTTTTCACTCCATGGGTTTTGGTGTGTGAGTCAGCAAACAAAGAAAGCTGTCCACTGTACCACATCATGAACAAAACACCTCAAGAGTTCATGTGGGTTTTTTACAAAAATACTCTCAAAGAATAGTTTGACAATCTGATCAGCAGAAATCAAACAATCTAGTTGGAGTTTGGGTTGTTGGTGTGGTTTTTTTTTCTCCACTGGTAGTCAAGGTATAAAGTGACAGTTTAGCATGCTTGCATAATAGCACATAATATTCACTCTGCTCAGCTTCTGTAAAGCAAATCAGAAAGCAATGAGCCCTTTCCACTCTTTTCAACAAATATTTCAACTACAGTGATTCTTCTGAAGTAAACTGTCAGTGACATCAACCTGAATTTCATAAATGGATTTGACACTTGTGCTTCAGTTGTTGTTGTTTTTTTTTCTGAGCAGGGACATTTGGTACCCCTTTTTCAAAAGCTTAAATCAGAGATGTCTGTGTTGGGAAAAGTTTTTTGATATTAGGATGATGAAATTGAACCATGTGAGTCCACTCTTGGAACATGTTTTTAAACAAAAGTCATATCTTCAGAAAGCCATATTAATGATTTCACAATTGTGTAGGTCAACTCCAACTGATATGTGCGGAACCATGGCTTACATTGCAGATGCTAAAATAAACATTTAGTTTAAATCGTAAATTCTGGGTAAGCAAGACATTTCAGGAACTACAGTTGTATACTCACTTCTTGCACAAGACACTGTGCTTCTTGACAGGTTGATGTAACTACTCCACAATTTCCCCATGACTCTTTTTATTACATATCATCACCATCTGCTTCTATTTGTCCACCATATATCACATCAAAGTACTACTGGTATATTTCTTTTTTTATGTTTGTAGCTAAGGTACTTGGGTATTTCCCGGGTCCTGTGTGCAAGTGCTTACTTGATGAGCAATATATTCACTTGAGGACATTGTTATCATCTTTTGTCTTTGCACAATGTATGTGACTCAACAAAGTTCCCTTTTATGGCTTGCATGTTCGGCAAGGTGTGTGAAGCAGTGTAAACAGATCTTTAATAGAAATTACCACCGTGAATAAACTGCATACTGCAACAAATGAACTTTGTAAGCTGTAACAGATATGGCTGTTCATATGCCAGATCCGATATACACAAATTACCAAATCATGTGTAAAGGATGTGGCCTGTGTTTATCAGTTCCATATAGAAAACTGTTTAACGATAGACTAACATCAGGAACATCAGACAGCAAGCTAGATCTTGCTGTGTTAAAGCTGGCCTTCTTATATTTACTCTGCATGGAGTCATGCACACATCTTTCTGACGTCACCATAGACATAATTTGTTATAGGCTGAGGAATGCTTGGAGATAATGTTGGTGAAGAATTCCTTTGTAGATTTCAAGATGATAATAATACGAGGTGCTGCGTGCACAAAAAAGCAGTAATGGGATCTTTGTGCCATGCATGAAGACTGGCTCAATAGCCATTCAGACAATAAAGGAAGTACAAATTACAGATATCATGATAACTATGGAAAAGTTTTGTCCTGTTGTCATTCACTGCGTTGTTCTTCAGAAACCATTCCAGCAAATAAACAGGTTACAGCAAGAAATATGGGTATTATTTTTTTTTTTCTTTCCTAAATGCATATGAAACTGACATTATGTATAAAGGCCTGGGGTAAACCACAAGCCCTGTTTATGTGTGTCATGGTTGTTGACTGAAGACAGGGCATTGTGTGTTTTGTTTAACTTCTAGGATCAGACCAGACAAAAACAGCTAAACTTGTGTGGGAGAGAGGTCTTTGGTGCGTGATGGTGACAACAGCTTGTTTTCCACAACATTCAGTTCATCCAGCCTTGTTGGTCTGCTTATTAGTGTGTGTGTGTGTGTGTTTGTGTGTGTGTGTGTGTTTGTATGTATGTGTGTCTCAATCTGTGGTTTACCGTGGGAAGCTGTCTACAGGATGTCATGGCTGCAGTTATTTCTGTCTTAAGGTACACCTGGGATGCATTGTTTCATTAAGTTGAGATCAAATATAAGTCAGAGAATCGCATATAAGTCCCTGAATAGTCCATTCTGATTGGCTGATACAATGTACCTAACTTCAGTTTTATTTTCTGACTTATGTTTGATTGCATTGATTGTATCCTTTTATGCAAATGGACCCTGAAAGTTAAATGTATTTTGTCTCATCTTTATGTATGTATATATATATATATATACACAATGTATATGTGTATATATATATATATATATATATATATATATATATATATATATGAAGAGTTTGTTCGCAAAAACCGATAAGTCCATTTTTGAAGATTTTGAAGTAATGTCTCTGTCACGACGTACAAAATAATACCTTTTAAATGATACATCGGTCACTACATATAAAGGTACATTTTTAAAGTTATGGTCAAAAGAAACAAAATTTTTCTTATTATTCTCTTTATTTTTCTTGACCTTTAATCGCAAATATCTCCATTTGGCAAATATGGACTTATCGGTTTTTGCAAACAAACTCTTCATATATATATATATATATGAGACAAACAGAAGTATAACATCCGTTAACTAAGCCATTTCCATTTTGGATCTATACAATGTAACTGATGCCAAACGCTATACCCACTTGTACTGACCGAACGTCAGTACTATGTCGGATTGATGCCAGCCTGTCATGGATCTAGGTTGCACTTTGATTATTTTATTGCCATCAGTAATTTTTGTGTATACAATGTCAGTGGTGTTTACGTTATGGTGGCTGTGATAAGGTTGGGCCTTTTATTTCTAACAAGCCTTCATCTACGAAAGATATCCATTTCGACGTGGTGACGGAGTTGGCTGTTTTCGCGTCTCTCTTTACAACTATCTTCATAAATAAGTTGACCAGAAGTTTAGTTATCTATCGACAATTTATTTTGATAGAGAACGTAACTGCTGTATGTAGGAAGATGTTGTATCACCGACGAACCAATATCAAAACGTGCACATCCAAAGGTTTAGCAATATAACGCGTTAAAATAATCTCATTATTGCCCACATCATGGATGGTGAGGCGTATCAGCTCGCATAATTTCCTGGTTAATGAATACAGTGTACCAATATGTTGTACGTGGATACTTTTACAGCTGAAGAATATAATTTGTTCATGGGAATACCTAGGGTATCCCCCTTGGGGACCGGGGGGGGGGGGAAGAAGGGAAAACACATTTTCATCTTCTTCAGAACCAGTGGGTGGATTTCAGACAATCAAACTTGGTGAGGATCATTCTTAAGGGTTGGGTACCAAAGTTGTAAGCAAGTTTGGGCCAAGTGCATTGGTAGGAGATTTAGCATTCCAGGAGTAAGAATTCAATTTTGTTCCAGGCAGGATTAGTGTTCAATGCTAGTAATTTTATGAAGGGGGGGGGGGCATTTTTCTGGCATAGATATGTCAATGTATTGAGTCCCTGTGCTGTCGTGGCACTTTTATAATACTGGGTCATGGGTGGCGATACAGTTTTAATTTGTTTTTGTGATGATTGTGGAGGAGCAGAAAGTTACCAAAATGTGCCGTCAATGTCCTGCACATGTTGGTAAATTTACCAAAATGTGCAGTTGTCAAAATGTGCCGTAACATGTCACGGCACATTTACGAAAAGGCTATAAACATTATTCATACGGATGTGATCATTGAGCCTCTTGTTAAAACGTTTATTATGGCATCTGTATAAGCATCCAGACCATGTTCAATAAATCGCAACAATTCACATTTTCTTCCGTTATCATAATAAGAAATCACTCATTATTGAGTATGATGATATAACGCGGCAGTTATGTATATCAGACGCCCAAGAATGAAGTAGTTTTTAAAGATCTCTTTCTAAACACTCTGAATTGGGAGCCTGTTTGTGACGTCACAGACCGTAAGAGAGAAATAGTTCATCCGTGAGAGAAACAGCGTGGTTACAGTTCCGTACCAGTTGAATCAAACCTGTAGAGCGCGCTCCTGTTGATTCTCGTACAATAATCAGACAAAGTCTGACGACACAATATTTGACTTCCGCTACACAGAACGCCGTTGACAACTTTACTGATCTGCCCTTGACATTGTACCAGTAGACATAGGAGTGCGCTTTGTTTGTTATATGACCGCCTCTTTCTTTGCAATTCTTGTGACACACGTCACCTCTCACTTAATACTGACAGCGGAACTATTCGCTTTGTTCGATAAGGGGTGCGTTTTGCAAGGTTAGAATTAAGTAGATCATAATAATGGAGACGCCTACCACAGCACAAACATTCATCAAAACACATAATGGCGGATTATATGTATAGAAGACATCGAGAGTGAAGTGCAAAAAGATACAAGCGCACTGTCATACACATTTAAAAATCTAAATGTTAATCTATCTCGTATACTTATCTTTACATACTCTATCCCCACATCTCTATATTAATACCTTCTCTATTTCTACATAGATTACACGACATAGAGAATACAATTTTTAAACCCATTACATGGTTCACAATCAATATCTCTCGATGGCAGAGAGATAGGCAGGCAGAAAATGTAGGCAGTTTTATACAGTTGTTTTGACTGAGTGGGTAATGAGCGCGAAACGATTTTTACAGCAAGCAGATCGGGCACGGTCAATGTGGGCTGTACACAGCGAATCGTACATCCACCGGCTCTACGCGGAAGGGGAGGATGGTTACCATGGGAACGGGATACGTGTCCGACTCTATGAAATGAACTGCAGCATCATCTTGTCATTCAATGGCAGTGTAGATGTCAGTCAGTTGGAATAGCCCTTTGAAAATAAGAGAACCAAGTATAGTACTGGTATATGCAGTCGACAGCGTGTGTATGTGTGTGTGTTTGTCAGTGTGTGTGTGCGCGCCAGGGTGTGCATAAGTGTGGATGAGCGGCGTATGAGTAGTTGATACGAAGACCAATGTGTTAAATGATATATTACATTATTTTGATATTAGATTGCCTGCGGGAGGGAAAAGGATTATTAGCGAAGTAAAGTGCCTCTGACGTAGGCCTACATAGCCATTTCGTTCGTGAAGTGTCCGCGCATGCATGCCAGGATTACTATACGTGGATTCTGGGTAGGGTATGTGTCGAAACATCTGTGTGTGGTATGGAAACTCTGGGTAAAAATAATATTCGCACGAGTGTTGAGATGCTAGCTCGGCATAGTATGTAATTTACTTGCCCATGTGTATAATTTGTATAGACAATGGGGAGTCTCATTTGTTTTATTACCTTTTTTCCGAGTGAAGGGTGGGGCCTTCACGAATGTAGACAACTCAAGGACAAAAGCCATCATTTTCGTGTTTCACTCGCAGTAATTAATTGACGTGGAATAGCTCCGGCCAAGTAATTACAGCTTTACCTTGGAGCCATTTTGTCTATTATTACTCGGAAGAACGTGGCATTGTTCGTCGTTACAGAGCACTAAACATAACAGGTTTTCCTTGTAAACACATGTGTATGTGGGTGTGCGCGTGTGTGCGTGGGTGTGTAGTTAAGTCAAGGGACCGAGGGGAAGGGGGTGAACGTATATTAGCCTAAGCGGAAATACGGAGTGTATACACAGAAAGAATGAATCATGTAATTAAAGTAAAATATTTCAAGTATAATGATAATAATTCACGTTCATAAAGCTCATAATAATCATCATTAATTCTCTATGTGCGCTTAACGTAGCATACACAATCAATTATGAAATAATCATCAATACTTGAACAGGTAAGATTTCAGCGCCTTCTTGAAAGAATCAAAGGAAGATAATGATGCTCTTTATTGAAAGGGGTTATAATGAATTCCAAAGAGTGGGAGCTAATAATGTGAAGGATCGGTTAGCATAATTATGTTTGTGTGTTTACAGGATAGACTGACGAAAGGTGTGACGATGATCGAAGAGTTTGTGTTGGAGTGTGATGATGAATAAGTTCTGTAGTGAGTATGATAAATCATTGATGGGCAAAGGAGTAAATAACGATATCTTAGTTTTATAAACGCTTTAATTGTTTCACCGATCGCTATTGATTGTATTTCGTTGTTCAAATTTAAGACGAATGTTATGAAAATATTATTGAAATCAAATAAAGTTTATTGATAAAAAAAAAGCGTTTGCATATTGGTGTCTGCGAGTGTGTGTTTGTGTTTTGGTGTATACCAAAATTAATGTGCGTGCATGTGATTCTACACGGTTACCTTTTATAGGATTTTTATTACGGCTCTTACAGAATAGCTTTTTGATCGTCTTTACCTATAATGTATCAAACTTTGCCTTTCCAAAACAATAAACTATTTAGACAAAAGGTCACATTGTATTGTTTAGATAGAGTGACAATACAACCTTATTTCGATGAATGCAATCAAGCATCCCTCTTTATAGAGCTAGATCCATTCAGACAACGATTCATTTCGGTCAAATTAACAAAATGTCAAGCTGTGGTTTCACTCTTTTAGCTTATAATACTTAGTTACTGTTGTCTATTTTAACTTTGAAGTATTTTCTAAACTAATGACATTGAAAAAAGACACCCTGCTGTCTTGTCAGTTTCACACTTGCTTAAAGACCTACTAAAAGGGCTTCAAAATTATGGAGTGTCTACATGAAATGTCTTTGGCGTATTATGATTTTCCACCTACGAAAGTTTTCAACTTCTTCTGAAATTGAATATGGTTCTATCCTCTGGATATATAAAGGTACTTTACGCAGTTTTCGTGAACAGTGATATCACGTGATCAACTCCATGAAAGTGATATTAAATAAATGACGTATTAACACGGAGATGTTATGCATTGGATGCATAAAACATGGGCGTAAATCCCGGGGGGATGGGGGGGGGGGATATATCCCCCCATGAAATGGAGGAGGGGGGGGGATGGCCTGTACAATTATCATCCCCCCCCCCCCCTGAATTTTGAGGGGAAAAAATGGAGGAAGCAGAAATGTGATTGTATCAATTTTGGCATATTGCATGACGTTTGTACGCCGGCCTTCAGACAGGTAACAGAGCTGAACAGTATTCTATCTTGTAGGAAAATGTATACATAATTTTCTCAAGCGCTCGCTCGCTTCGCTCGCTCGCGAGGAAAGTAACATTGACATACACTGTAAGGTATGGCTCAGACGTTGACAACGTCAATATAGGCCTACATGTAGGCCTAAACATGCTATGACGCGAGTAACTGGGGACCATCTGCAAAATATGTACGAAAACAAACAAACAAACAATAACAAAAACTATATCGCCATAATTGAACCCCCTCCATTTCCTGAATCATTCCTGAGAAACGACAGTGACTAATGACTCAGTCAGGATACATCTATGGGCATACCCAGGGAAGATCAGGGGCGTCGAATCTATGGGGGGGGGGGGGGGGGGCAAGGGGGCATTTACCCGGCCCTGCGGAAGCGTTTCGGCAGACAAATAATTTATCCCCCTAGCAATTCCCGACATGAGGACAAATCTCGAACTTTCTTAATGGAAAATTGTCGAAAAATCGCCAGAACTCTGCACCAGATCGTTGTATTTCAATCATAAACATGCAAAAGCTCCGCTATACAGGATCCCTTTCGATAAACGTTGTACAATTTTGACATTGACGTATATTTCCCTAATTTATCAAAGAGTGTGCAGCAGATCTTTCTTTCAAAAGCGAAAAATATAGCTACAAACGGCAGTTTTTGGAGTGTAAAATGTCAAAATTTTCAAGCTCGCTCGCTCCGCTCGCTCGCATTTAACCGCTATGCCATTCTCCTGATGTTGCTGCCAGTGACTGACAGCAGTTGCGCCCAGTGCGCCCCCCTTAATTTCCAAAGCGAAAAATTTATCTACAAACGGCAGTTTTGGGACTGTAAAATGTCAAAATTTTCAAGCTCGCTCGCATTTAATCATTATTCCATTCTCCTGAGGTTGCTGCCAGTAATTGCCAGCAGTTTTCGCCCGATGCGCCCCCTTAATTTCCAATGCGAAAAATATAGCTACAAACGGCAGTTTGGGAACTGTAAAATGTCAAAATTTTCAAGCTCTCTCTCTTCGCTCGCTCGCATTTAATCATTATTCCATTCTCCTGATGTTGCTGCCAGTAATTGCCAGCAGTTTTAGCCCGTGCGCCCCCCTTAATTTCCAAAGCGAAAAATATAGCTACAAACGGCAGTTTGGGGATTGTAAAATGTTAAAATTTTCTAGCTCGCTCGCTTCGCTCGCTCGCATTTAATCATTATTCCATTCTCCTGATGTTGCTGCCAGTAATTGCCAGCAGTTTTCGCCAGATGCGCCCCCTTAATTTCAAAAGCGAAAAAATATAGCTATATACAAACGGCAGTTTTGGGACTATAAAATATCAAAATTTTCAAACTCGCTCTCTTCGCTCGCTCGCATTTAATCATTATTCCATTCTCCTGATGTTGCTGCCAGTAATTGCCAGCAGTTTTCGCCCGGTGCGCCCCCCTTAGTTTCCAAAGCGAAAAATATAGCTTCAATCGGCAGTTTTGGGACTGTAAAATGTCAACATTTTCAAGCTCGCTCGCTTCGCTCGCTCGCATTTAATCATTATTCCATTCTCCTGATGTTGCTGCCAGTAATTGCCAGCCCGGTGCGCCCCCGCCCCCTTAATTTCCAAAGCGAAGAATATAGTTACAAACGGCAGTTTGGGGACTGTAAAATGTCAAAATTTTCAATGCAAAAAGATTTCACCGTGGGAGGGGGAAATCCCCCTACCATACCCTCCCCCCCCCCCCCTCGCTTGCTTCGCTCCCTCACATAACCGCTCCTCCTATACAAATCCTGTCTACGCCGGTGATAGGCCCCATTATTTAGTAGGCCTTCACAGTGATGTCGCACAGGCCGAGCAAGAGCTGAAATCCCACGATTTAGTCATTCAATAATATATTGTGAATATTTCATTTTCTTATTGTTTTTTTAAAGAAAAGAAAACAAAATTTTCACCAAAAGTGTGCACCAGATCGCTGAATTTCAGGTCTGAAAATCTTCCACGTGTGGGAGAGGGATACCCCCCCCCCCCCCATACCCTCCCCTCCCCCATACCCTTCGGTCGTTCCGCTCCCTCTCACAGGTATTTAAAAAAAAAAATGTTTTCATACTTTTAAGGTCTGATTTTCCGCCGAAAGTCATCTGACAAGCAAAAAAAAAAACAACAACAAGAACAAAAAGTCTTCATATTTTTGCTGCCACTTTCCTCCCACTTTATATTTCATGCAAAAGAGTGGGACATCCGATCCCTGTAAAGTGTGTGCGTGTGTGTGTGTGTGTGTGGGGGGGGGGGGCACCAAGCTTCCCCCCCCCCCCCAAAAAAAAAAAAAAAAAGGCTGCGCCGGTCCGGTTATGGGCTTGTAATCGTGTTGATGGTGACCATCCCCCCCCCCCCCCCCCCACTCCTCAGTACGGATTTACGCCGTTGGCATAAAAACAAACTTTTTATGTAATGAGGGTTTACATCACTAAATACTAGGCTCTACAGAACACTTTTTTTTTTGCTGTCAGATGATGTGCTGACGAGCACCATCTATAAGGATTACATAATCAAATAACTATTACATCACATACACTTATCTTAGTGAATTTTAAAAACCAACACGCCTGTAAGTACAAGCAAGCTTTTTTAAAGCCTATACTCATGCTCAAAGGAGAACTGTCGAGCTGACCCGAAACTGTTGTGTAAATAATTTGCACAAGACTATCATAGTCTGCTTTCGTGGGTAACACGGGTCTCAAAATTACAGTGTTTGTTGAGCTACTGCAAACTGATTTAGTTGTCTCCTCCAGTTTGCTGATTTCATTTCACTCATTTCGAAGTTATTTTTTTTACATCATAATATTACAATATATTATCCTTAAAGTCCATCAACATGGCTATATCAACACAATAACAAACAAAAACTATTTCGCTAAATTTGTACATTTTATGAAATTGCGAAATGTATCATGTCCAAAGTGTAGCTGCAGGATCTGCATCTGAATACAAAATGTGAAGATTATTCAACATGCTTTGCATAAACTAATGATAAGATGTGTTGGCTCAAGCACTACTTGTGCAATGTTTCTAATTTCTATATGCCCCTGCACACACACACACACACACACACACACTTCACTATTAAATACTCCTATAATCTATACGGTTGCGATTACAAGTTTAACAGGCCTGTAGTACAGAATAATCACATAGACCTGTTCGAATCCTGTACAGATTATTGGTGAAATGACAGTAAACCTATTTATGCTTCTTCTTTTTTTTTTATTGTCTTATTTTCCTCTTTCATTTCTTTTTCATTGTAATGTAATACTGCATGGTGAATATGAATCCTATCGCTTTCAGCACGAGGGTTTTGCAGTTGTGTGAGCAGACCACAACTGCTATCAAAATTATCGAAATGAATTATTATTTTCGATCAGCGACGCACGGTGAAATTTAATCAAATTTGTTTCGCTCCGTTGACCTTGGATTGTTAAGAGGTGACGGAAACACACAGGGTGTATGCTGGGAGAGAGGCAGCGTTAATCCAATTTACATGTAAATAAAGTAAAATACGGGCAACACGGAGCAGACGACTGTCCCATAGAATCGATCATTAATATGATAATGAAATACAAGAGGAAAACATTTCTGGGCTTACGTATAAGCACTGCGGACTTCTTCTTGCGTGGCGTTTTGTGTACATGTTAACAATTGAATGCTGGGCTTGGCATTTATTATGATATCTACATTTCACTGGATGGAAGACTGTGGACTCCATGGGATTCGTAACTTGTGTGAACAATTATCTTGCAATACCATAAATACCTGACAGTATCTAACATCATCGTATGATAATACAAACACAGAACCAAAGTTATCGCATTCCATTACATTGATTTGGTAAGTTTTGCGCTCGTATTACCTCTTCAATAGTTAATTAAATATTGTGCCAGGCAGTGTTGTTTCCAACGACTACGATATCATGAACACCTCGATGCAACATCCGCAGATTGAGTATTTTATACAGAACTTCGGCAATGAAAATAGAAATTAAATCCACATTCAGTAAAATGTGGCAACCTGCTGGCTACAGTGTCACACACGTGACATGGCAGAGCATCGACCAATGATCACACGCAATAAAATTTTACTGAGCACGCCGAAGAAGGAAACTGAAAAGAGTTACAGCTTAATTATTCCTCGTTGTCACGTCATACTTAATTACGCACTGGTCGGGACGAGGTACATAAATTAGTGATGAACATTAACGAAAATATACACTCAGGTTGATTTTTCTGCGCAATGTCAGTTTTTATGGGTTCATGCTTTATAGTTTAGTACTTCCGCAATGCACGTTTATAGCATAATCATACATTATCATGACGCATTTCCACAGACGGTTCAATTATTGTTTTAATAGTCATTAAGGGAGTGGTTCTCCAAGCCAGTGACCATCTCCATTATTATTTGAACTATATCACACCTGTCTGTAGTTGAGAACGAGCCTGGCAAATCCCGATTACCAAGACCAAAACTAACAGCATCAATTATGATACAGGTGTATTCAATTCCCCTTTTCATTCCACTATTTTGTAAGAACACTTTAGGAGTCCAAAGTTTGAGGATAGTTATACAGCGGTATAAAGTTTGCAAAGCATGACTCGGTGTCATGTTAGGGTGTGTGCAGCAGGTTGATCGGTTCTCTGCAGACACAGTATGAGAACCAGAGGGATGGAGAAAAATGAAAGGTTGTTGGGTGGGGCACTTCCGTAAGGATTAAGGAGGTATACTAGCCCCGCCTATAGTACATATGTGGTATAATCACGACATCTGTCAATATTACATTTGTATTGTCCTCTTATGGAGTCTATACAAACTAGGTCTATTGAGTGTTTTCCGGACAAGATATAATACTAAACATAGGGATGGCTACTAATGTTGCGATTGTTAATATTCGAGATAAAAAAGCTTCTCATAAAATATTTTTCGGTGCGATTGTTTTTCTTCTGTGTCGCAAATATCAAACTGAAGGCATTATAATTTCAATTTTCAACGTTTCCAGTGTCCCCCCCCCCATCAATCGTAACTCGACAAATAAATATATTTACTGAAAAATTTTAATACTTTTTGTTTGACTGTTGTCTGAGTGATATTGCAAGTTCTAAAGAAAGAAAGAAAGAAAGAAAGAAACAAACCTGAATTTCTCTCTTATTGAATAATTAAGTTCTTAAACGAAAAATAGTTCTCGAACATCTACACTTATTTCTAATTGTGCGATGGAATATACATGTGTTTGAGAGTAGACACAAATATTGCTGGTTTTTCCGTCATGCAAAATATTGCTGAACGATTCTAGAATAACTTATGGCAAGTTTTGACATGAACAATTATTCGAACTTACAAACAAGGAGGGTATGGTGTGAAACTTAACTGAAGCTAACTAGGTGATTTAAATCACTAACGTGTAATAAATACCAAATTATATTCCAACAGTATCATTCGTTGCTATTCCAAGTATTCAAACAGTATCATCTGTTATCAAATAAGTCGGTGAAGGTCACTGGAGGGATGAAGGGGAAAGAATATTGTCCGAATTTCCTCTTCTCACTCTTGGTAAAATTAGAAATGTCGACTTTCAGGGATTATAAAAGCATGAAATCGATTCTTTCGACCAGTCTCTTCCCCTTTCAGTGGTTTTTGCCCTCTTTTTCTGCACGTATACCTGCAGCAATTAATCTCGATTCCACGTAACATATTTTTCCGGGATGCCAAATGAACTCTGCTATTTGTTTCTCTGCTTAATAAGTGTTTGCAGTTGACGTTGGTCCATCCATTTTGTCGCATCTATACGAAATGTTCTTTGGAGTGTGAAGTTACAATGTTTTGTTAGGGAGTTCCCTCTGTCTCTGTTTATTATCATTATAGAAACCTGTTCACATGCAATGTCAATGCCGTGTTTGGTGGAGGAGTCCCGTGACTCTGAGTGTCTGTATGACAAATCGCATTGATGTTGACAAAAATCCAGACAAAAATACGATACACTTGTAGTAGTGAGATTTCGACGGCATTCGGGTGACCAAAAAACTTTCGGAAAAATGTTCAATACCAAAGTTTTCACAGTCTTACACATCAATCTCCGCCCCCCCCCCCCCCTCTCTCTCTCTATCCATTGTTTACGCACGGGCAAAAATATACTCCTATATAAGCTAAAATAAGGGGGGGGCGTCATAACGAGCACACTGAAAGCACTGAATACCAACACTAAACTATGCACGCAAGAAAAAAATAATCCTGGGATCTAAATATATATATAAAAAAACAACAACAAACAAACACACAGACAAAAAAACAAACAAACAAACAAAACCTGTCTTTGCGTTGCACTCTCACAGAAAGAACTATAAAAAAATAAATTACATCGGGACAGCATCACTTATGAGCATTTTCCTTTTAGGGAGTGTTGAAGATGAGGGACAAAATTTATTGTACATCAATGTTATCCAAGAGCTCTTTTGTCAAGAACATAATTATCAAAAACTGGTTTATCTTTTTTCTTCTTCTTCTTCTTTTTCTTCGTGTGTGTGTGTGCGTGTGTGTGTGTGTGTGTGTTTGGGATGGGGTTTGACACGAAATCACTTTGTGTAAAAGCGCTACTGCTGTCGCAATAAGTGCCCCAAGTAAAACCTTGTGACGTTATATATTATTTGTCTTTGCGCGTGTGTCACTACATGTGTGTGCGTGTGCGTTTATGCACCCATGTTCAATTATGTACTTTAGCAGTGCTCCTTGATCTAATTGTTGTTTTCAAAGGCCACACCTACGGCTCGTCTGCTTCCCGCCCGTAATCGTGTAAATTGACACAATGACGGCTGATAATGATAATTGTTCGTCAAAAGGGAAGATCGGGGCTCTTAAACACTCACTGGTTGTGCAGACTTGGTGCTAGGAAGTCGTTTCCCCCCAGTCTCCTGGCACTGTATTTGTGTTGTCTGCTACGTCTTATCACTGAAATTGGTCACTTATGGAGCAATTCCAATTCCACACCATATTCAAGTTGCTCATAGCAAAGATCACGTGATCAAGATAGGTATTTTTCTTTAAAATCCGACTTGCATAGGAAAATCATGGACTATCAAAGTTTTGCCAATAAAAGTGATACATGTGTCAGTGCAACCTAATGATCATGACGGAAGTGATGATGTCATCAACCCTAACAAGTATCCCATTGGTATTGACCTGTCCATACATCTTAATCAAATTAACCCTTTTGACATGAACTCGGTGAGAAACTTACATCTTCCACACCAAACAATTTCAGTCTGGTAATACCAGTGCAGTGGCGGATCCAGAGGGGGGCGCAACCGGCGCACGCCCCCCCCCCCTTTATTTTTCGTTAAAAACAAAAGAAATAAAAATGAAAAAATGAAATGAAACATGGAAGTGGCACCAGAAATATTAGTTGCGCTCCCCCTTTACAGAATTCCTGGATCCGCCCCTGCCAGTGGCAGATCCAGAGGGGGGCGCACCGGGTGCACGCCCCCTCTTTATTTTTTTTGTCAAAACAAAAGAAAAAAAAATGGGGAAGGGGGGACATTTCTACCATCTTCTTTGTGTGATTCCAGTATTTATGATTATCAAAGTCAACTTTGCCAGAAGTGACACTGAGCTGTAAGATAAAGTTTTCTACATGAAATAAATTCACAGACCCTTGATGTAACGACTAACAAATGATCAAGCATATTATACACGCTCATGTATTATAAACATTATGAAAATGTTCCTTCTTTTGAAACATGCACACACATCAATCTCATCAAAACTGCATAATTTCAAAAGCATCCAAAATCAATTCTGTTATTGTTGGAACAGCACCAAGTACGTGCACGATGTTACCTTTCATGTAAATTGTCCCGATTCCTCAGAAATCACTGATAGACAGAAGGTTCAGTATGCAATCATTAAATAGATCAGTTTACTTTGAGCTGCAGAAATCTTGTTTGTACATGACACAATAGTCCAAAGACTGATGTGATCAGCAAGGTTATCTCTCTACCAAGGGAGGAATACTCATTTTGAGATGTATTTAACCAATCCACCACAACATAAACAAGGTCACCATACAACATTTGTTTATCATACAAGCTTGCTCTTTATTCCTTATCATGTGAAAATTTGTGATCTAGCACCGCATGTGTGTGGTATACAAAATGATACAGGTAGAGAAGCAAGAAAGATCAAGAAAAAACTGAAGTAGATTGTAAGTTTCCAAATCTTCTCATCAGTATTTCCATGTTACTATAAATGTTGGTAAGCTATCCACAGTAACATAGTGGTATTGTTACATTAAAAAATGACTGTCTGTATCAGTTCATCTTGTTACACACTCATGCTTACATATCACTGTTACAGACAAAAATATATTAACTATTTACATACCAATATAATAAGTGTACACGTGTTGTTACTGTATTCAAGTTTACGTAAACATACATTACATACATCATCCTCATTCGCACATGAAAAAGCAGCTATTTGCTACTGTAAAACATACAAATCTATCACTGAATCTGTCAATGAACAAGGATTACTAGGACATTGTAAACTGCTATTGCATACAATAATTCTGCAGTCTTTTACACATCAAAACAATTATGAATACACACTGTAACAAATGCAACCATGACAAATATGAAACGTACGAGATACAAATATTTCTTGTCAATATACATCACCTTTCAGCCAGAAATCAGGAACAAAAGTATTTCTACATTCTAATTGTATATTTTTTTATTTTGTTCATGTAACTTGACTGGGGTTCTGTGAAATGATTGATTGCAGCCAACTCCACACACATTTTCCGTCTAAGTCATATTGATATATACTGCCACTTTAAGCAGTCCTCACTACTTTTGAGTTCAATGGTACATCAGAATACATCTAGAAAACTGGCAAATAAAAGCATAAAACAAAGACACTTACATTATATATAGTCTTTAAACAAATATTCAAGAAATAACAAAGAAAAAAAGTAGTGTACTTGCATACTGTATTTCTTAATCATGCAGTCACAATGAATTTTCAATGATATCAAAACATGTGCTAATTCTACAATTTATTGTTTGAATACAACCTGGTTTTATTGGACTTGCGTGCCTATATACATGGAATATATAGAAACACAACAAGTGAAAAACACATCTCATATCAACAATCAAATACACTTATACACAGCGATTTTATTGAATTGAATACAATCATGCAGTTGCATGCTATTTTATGAGGTATTGATTACAAACAGTAACAAATTCTCCCCAAATTCACTGCTTGTACAGCCACAAGTTCCATTCATCTATCCCTTGGTGGCATGTTAATTCGATTTGATTTGATTTGATTTGATTTGATTTGATGTGAAGGCACTGCTCGCAATATAGAAATGAAAGAGGCACTAAACTTGAAAAACATTGAACATAAATTGGAGAGAGAGTATGAGAAGGAATGAGTTAAAACCAACCGATGCTGTCATTGCATTGATGCTGAAGATTGCAAACAATCCCCTTAAAATCCCACTTGTCTTAATCTTCCCTTGAAAATACCACAACACTCATTCACACACACATACACACAAACACACACACACACACACACAAAACAGTCAATCGCTACGGTTTCTTCATTTCGGTACAAAAATACCTTATCAAATCATGGAAACTCTCATGCTGGTATAAAAAAAAATGATGAAAGAGCTAGGACACGGATATCAATTGGAATCCAAAGAAGAGTCAATGTTTGGTAAAAAAACAAACAAACAAACAAACCCACAAATATACAAATGAGGCCACAAAGGAGAACACAATCATGAAAAATCTGTTTAACTTACAAAACTGTATAATCTTTGTATTTTATTATTATTATCATTTATTTTTTGGTCACACTCGGACTGGCCTTTTCAAACTACCTCTGCCTATTTCTGTCCACTAAAATGAATAAATTGAGGGAATGCCAGAGTACAGAATACACACTTCTCTTGAAAATCAAAGCTGGAATAATCTGGAATAAGAATACATCACGAACCACCATACACAAAATAGTGAATACCACACACACACACACACACACACACACACACACACACACACACACACACACTAAACACAAATGCACTCATACATGCACAATGAATTCAAAACAGAGAGTAGAAAAAAAGAGATAGAAACCAAATCCCATATTTCAACATGTGACTGCTACAGTTTGACTGGTCAATGTCAAGCAACTTGAATACATTGATAATGCCAGGGAAAGTATTTGAACAGAAGCAGAATTGCCCTTTAAGATTTTTCTCCTGCAAGCTGTGCAGCAATCAAATCTGACTGGCATAAAGTGTACAATATTATGTAACAAATTACAAGCAATGAAAAAAGTAAAAAAAAAAAATAAAAAAAAAAGCATTCCAAGAAAGCATGTACCTGGTACTTCTGTGAGAGCATGCAGGTTATCACAGAATCTGCGCAAAACATAGTTACAACTTAAAGGTAAACACAGTATGTTCATCATGAATATTCTGTTCTACAACTACCAGTAATTCTCGGATAATGGAAGACCAAGAACTGAAAGAGAGAGAGATAGACAGATAGATAGATAGATAGATAGATAGATAGATAGATAGATAGACAGAGAGAAAGAAAGAGAGAGAGAGAGGGGGATAGGATCAGTGAAACATGCCATGCTACAACATGTGCTTACACACATATCATCACAAAGATCCAGACCTAATTGTAAACTGCTGCTAATTGGTGATAGTCACATAACAACACGAGGATACAGAGAGAGAAGGAGTGAGAGATTTGTCCAGAATTCTGCCTCAGATTGCATGCTTCGCTGTAGGCCTACACACATTACAACATGTCATAATCATAACCTCAAATATTACACTTGAAATGATCTTTTCCCCAAAGCTGTTTTCAAAAGAATGCCAAGTGTATGCATGGAATAATTGCATGATTTTCATTTTTGATTTTCAATGCAAAATATTCACATTTCTTACCACTAGGAGCTGGGGATAATGTCATTACTCGACATGTTACACAAACAATAGTTCTCTTCAAAGTCCTGATTACATTTTTCATACACAAAGATAAACGTATGTTTTTGCTATATCATCTCTTTGTTAACCACGATTATACAATATATTTACAAAACTTTCATATGTACATATAAAAAAAAATTATACTATCATGTTACAAAGTCAGCACAAATAGACCCAAGGATTGCACCACATGTTTATTGTCACCCATACTCTGAACGCTTTGATTCCTCAAGTCCCCTGGTTAGTTGCCAATTTGACAGAAATCAGTGATAGTGGAGTTTGATGATAAGTCATTGTCCAGTGTGCATATATATATATGTCCCCAAACTCCCCTGAAACTTTTGCATAAACTGTGTCTACTCTGTGTTTACTCTCACACTAAACCATGCAGAGATGCGACTTGTGCAAGCTTTGTGTTTTTTGCGTGGAAAGGTTCCACATGTCTGAGGCCAGGCTAAATCTTGCGCGCCACACAGGTGGCAAAGCCCTGGAGTTCGATTGATCCAAAGGTGCATTGGGGTCCCTCTCCGCGTGAGCCAGCTAGTCTAGATGTGCACCTGTTCAGATGTTGTGTGACATCACGTTAACATTCACACAATAGTAATAAACTGCATCGTGCCATCAAGAACACAGCAATGTTGTCCAAACTCTGTCTGCCGTCAGACAGTGCTAGAAGGATGCTAAAGGCCACACCAGCTACACGCACCTCAAATGGTAAATGTCGATGGATGGTCACCTCCTCTGACTCCCGCCTGTAACATTAGCCAAGAGTTCCTTCAAAAACTGAGGGCAACTACTGCATAGTTCACACCCATGTGCATCAAAGCCGCAGTGTCCAAATGTCCCAGGGTGCTCCTCAGATACAGACGAGGGTCAGAGATGGGATCAGCTGAGGTCATGCGAGTAACATCAGATCAATTCATGAATACCATTCCATTGCATTCCTTCTTGTCCTTCTTTTGGTAGATCAGGATCAGAAAAATCTTCTATCAAAAGTTTACACCAATCAGAGAAAAAAAAAATGAAGGAATATTCCTCTGTAGGGATCTGTACAATTGTTTTAAGTAGTGCACGCCATGGCCAGTAAGCAAAAGAAAAGATCTTACATGTGGTGTACAATGAGTCACCATATTTGATTTCTTTTCACATAAATACTGAAAATTGTATCTCTTCTGCAAAGAGAGCATACTTTTACACTATCAGCTATATTTCCAGGATCCTGCAGCAGAAATAAAAAGTATTTTTGCTTATTTCAGACATATCTTCATTGCCTTGCTTTCAGCGCTTGTCACTGTTTTGTCCCTAAATGCTACTCAAAGAGACTGTCGATACTTATGTGGATACAGATGGTACATTCTGTAATCTTGAGTAACCAAAACATGAAATTAAAAAAAAAAAAATCATACAATATTCCTATTTTTGTTGGTTATTTTATGTTGCTTGATTTTATAGCAGCAGAGTAAATAGCAATCCTGAAAAGTCAAATTAAAACCTGTTTGGTGACACAACTGACAGACAGTCACATAATGGTGACCCCCTTGTAATCATATAAATATTATTATATGAATATTAATTAACTGTAATTCTTAAACTGTTAGAGATTAACAAATGCCATTAACAGAAAATATATGCATGTTTATTATATCATATAAAAGCACATTAGACTTGTCTGCTAAATGGTAGTATATATATGCAAGTATGGTGAATTCTCATGATAATAATCATAGACTATATTTATATTGGAGTATGATTCTATTGACTTTGTACAGCATTCATTCTCTTGTTCTAAGTACAATGTACACAAAATATGTCCAGAGAAGTGAGTCTTTCCGTTGTCCATCTAAGACACACCGAGTCTAAAAATAATGCTAGACGGCAACGAGTCTCTCTTGGAGTTGTTTGTTTTTGACGACGCTGCCGTGCTGCTTGCAGTAGAGCTTGTCGCCCGTGATGTCGACGTTCCAGAGTGTGAGAGTTCGCTGGCACTCGCTACACTTTTGGCACCGGCGGTGGAACACGTGTCCTTCCAACTTGCTCATCTCGTTCTGGTAGACCGCCTTCTGGCACACCAGACAGCGGTCAATCTTGGGGGTCAGGGGCTTGCGTGACGGCGAGGGCGCTGTTGGGGTGGTGGACGATACCGGAGGAGTGGTGGTTGAGGAGGAGGGCGTCGGCGTTGAAGACGATGAAGACGAGGGATTAGTGGACGGTTTGGATGTGTCTGTTGTCGTTGCCGTTGAGCTGGGTTTGCTGGAACTTGTTGATGAGGGCTTTGACGGAACCTAGGCAAACAGCAGAATGCAAAGCACAGTCAGAACAAAGAAACCACAGATTTTTGTTGTTGAATACTCACATACCTGTCATAAATTTGTAAGTAAATACCTCAGTGGCATATTCAGTTTTCCATGCAAATCAAAGCATGATTCAAGACATGGATGTTCACTCAAGTACCCTTATCCCAAATAGTCTAGAATGACAACTCTTATCTTAAGTCATTCTGCTAAAAAACAACCATATCAGTGGTTGAGTACAAAATGCAACATATTTTGTGAATGCTGAATAGCCTTTCATGAAGAGAGAGACAGAGAAAAATAAAAAGATTTGCGGAAGTCTGACATCTTGATGACCTTTTGTAATCAGGGAGAAAAGCTCCACACATCCAGACTAAAAAGAGTTTGGAAATGGGGTGCACTATTCATGGGATCGTGATGATCCTTGGATCTTACTTTTTTTATGTACAGAATTCTGTCTGTATGCATGCATGCATCACAGTGAATGCCTGTCTGTCCGCATGCCAGGAGTGCATGCATGTTAAAGCATGCAGAAACATTCGCTACTATCAAAAACTATGAGAAATTCATTCAAAAGGCATCGATCATGCAGTCGCTCCTAATCATCTCTCTTAGATACGTTGTAGAAGTTGGAGATGGAACATAACTTAAAGCTGTAGGGCCTATTGGACTAACAATGTTATATAAAGTCCTGCTATTTTTTGTTACTCCAAATGTAAATTATGCTATTGCAGATTCATTCATATTGACTAAAAAAAGAGAGTTACGTACAAACAGGAATGATACTGCTCTAGCAGACAAAAGGATGGTCAAAGTCTTCGGCCCTTTCATTCACACTGACAAGTTTATCCAAAGTGGGTAAGAGAAGGGAATCTCATGCAGACTCCCTATCCCGTAACTATGACGACATACAATTTGAGGATATTACGTGCTAATGCACAACACATTCACGACCTCTTTGTCTTACTCCATCTAAGAAATAGGAGGGCTATACCAATACAGACAACTAAGGAACAAAAAAATAAAAAAATGAAGAGCAATGTTTCACATGACTGCTCTTGAAAGGCTCTTTAATTGTCAAAGGCAAAGATTCCTGGGACCAGAAGGAAGTCACTGAGGGAGAGAAGGTTCCGGGAAAGGAAAGAGGGAGGCAGTCATGTCCGTATCACATGACGTCTTCTCAAGTGACTCCCGTCACCTTTAATTACCCCCTAAAACATATCGGACTCCGGTCTCCCCCCTCCCTCCCTCCCTCCCCCTTTCAAAGTCTGTAGCTGAGGAATGAGTCTGTATTGTTACTGTGTGTGAGAATAAGAGGCATAGACTATGGTAGGCTGGTAAGTTCCTGTTTGAAGATACCTGGCTTAACCACTGGCACCCTGTTCGCACGAATTATCAGTGGCATTTGAAATGGTGGCCCCAAAAAGGATTAAAAGGAAGAAAATCACAGTAACAGTTCATTATTCGGAAGTTTCATCAATCCAAAAATGAAATTAGGTTAATTACTCTGAAGATTTGTAACTGCAAAAAATGAAACAAGGTTCATAATTCTAAAGATTCATTGATTTGAAAATAAATTTAGGTTTGCTATTCCGAACATTCATTAATCCAAAATTAAAGTAATATCGGACCTTATTTCATTCTAAGATTATTGAACTTTTAGAATAGGGAACATCTCCCAAATTACATGCTGCAGTCATACACCCATGACATTATCTACAAGCTATAATCAACTTCATGCTGAGATGATTACCATAAAGCAAGCTGGCAAAGTCTGTAAGTATGTTTCAATTAAATCCTGTCAAATATCAATTCACAGTGTATTACAATTTTGAGGATTGTACCTAATGGACAAACCCTGTGCACACCCTGGCTACTAGCATGTACAGAGGGAATTTAAAATCCATTTTAAGAGCTGGTTTTCCATCGAATGATAGAAAGAGGAACGTTATAAAGGAATCCATCTCACACCACTTAAAACTTGCTCTAATCAACAATCGAGGTGGTAAAACTTCTTGCCAATTGGTCTGAACAGTCAATTCGCTCTAGACAGGCTAATCTTACATTCCTGCAGAGCCAGACTACTTGTCGAAATGCCATTGTTTTTTTTTTTCCCAACTAAATCATTACACAGAATGACTCATAGTTTTTCATCGACAATGTAACGGTTTGCAGCAATGTTTATTCATAATGCCTCCAAACCCTTTGTTGTTTTCTTTTTCTGTAAAAGCTTTGCTCCTTTTCAATGGCAAAAAAAAAAAAAAAAAAAAAAAATCTGTGAATAACAGCAGTAGTCATGAATACCAAGTATGGCAGATACTGGGAAACCCCACCTTCACAGTTATAATGGTTTGAATGACACAGCTAGAGATCAACAATGTACCATTCAAGACTCCGATTCAATGGAAGGCAAGAAAACCTGTGTTAGAGTTCCTCTTTCGGAGTAAATGAATGAGGAAGCTCGTTAAAAATATTTGATTAAAACTCACGATTGACCTTCTGCTGTCAATGCTTGGATAATTTTGGCAAATTCATTCAATTGTATTCCTGGTTATCCCTCTTAAAACCACACCCTGGGGGTCTGGTATTATTAGAGGACATGTGGACAAAACAAAAAAACCCAGAAAAAAAAAAAAAACAGAAAAGATGTTAGAAAAGAAAAACGGCAAGATGCAGAATTTTCTTGTGATTAATCAAAACAATATAAAACTGAGCTGGGAATGTTGCTCAAATGCTGACGCAAATGAAATTAATGATCAAAGCTACACTTATGTCCTGAAATGTTTTACCTTCATCACAGATATCATTCAGGGGCATGCTGGCAGAGTATATAATTTATGTCTTTAAGATCTTAGAAAAAGAAAGAATATGTGACCCGCTACAACAAAAGGATCCTAAAGTCGCTGACGGGCGAGCCAAGCATGGCCCAGAAAAATGCTATTTTCAGGCCTTTCCTTTGATCATTTAGCTTCAAAATTTCGGCAGATGATAGAAGATACATTAGACTACAAAATTATGTTAAAACAGAAATCTGAACGTTTTGACAGGTTTTGGTGATCTGACTTCAAACTCGATTTTCTCGGCTCACCCGTCAGCGACTTTAGGATCCTTTTGTTGTAGCGGGTCACATATGTTAGGGCTCATTACAGGTGAATAATGAGAGTACTACTGTTTGGCACATCTACATGATTGCAGAAACAAAATCAGCCCTGGGTAGAAATGATCTTTTTTTTCCCCCCAAAGAAACATTGGAGGTTAATGAATTCTGAAACAAGAAACGTCACCATTTAGGGTATTGGCATAAGATATATGGCTACTGCCATTGGGAGCACTACATTGGTTTTGATGTGATGTGAAATACCGACTCTTGAGTCTTGTTACAGGGCATGACTCTCGTAGACATTAATGAAAGGAGTTGGAGCAGTCATATCTTGGAAATAATCTATGGCCCCCAAAGACCAATTAAATATAAAGCAAGTAAGACCAATTAAATATTAAGCAAGTAAATGTCATACAACAAAGAGAAAAAACAAAATAATTAAAATTACCAAGTAGTTCCCATGTTCTCAACTTTGCATCATAGGAAGTAATGTTAAATTCGATTAACTTTATTTTTTTCAAGATGCAGAAAGATGCAAAAATATGTGCCACAAAACAAACCAAAACAAAAAAAAAGATCTAATCAGACTTTTAAAGGACAAGTTGACCCAAAGTATGTGTGATTCAAGTGAATGCAGCATTATCAGCAGAACACATCAGTGAAAGTTTGAGGAATACTGGACAATCTGTTCAAAAGTTATGAATTTTCAAAGTTCCAGCACCATCATCACTGGATGAGAAGACTACTACAGTTTGTGATGTCACATATGAAGAATGATATTCAGAAAATATACAGAGACTTCAACAAAATTCCATTCTTTATTTAAAGTACACATTCCCTTGACTTGTTACTGACATAGATTAAGGGCAATATCATTCCTCCTGCTTTATGAATGAGGCAAGTCAAGTGCTCTTTCACTCCACTAGAAAAAGTGAGAATGTTGAATTTTCTTTATATTTCTTTAATATCATTCTTGGCATGTGACATCACAAACTGTAGTAGTATTTTCATCTACCAATGGCTTCACAAAAACTTGACAAATTCAAACTTTTGAATGGATTGTCCAATTTTCCTCAAACGTTCACTAATGCGTTCTACAAATATTGCTGCATTCACCCAATCCACACATATATTTTTGGTGATCTTGCCCTTTAACTTATCACTCAATCAAAAAAAAGTTCTTTGTTTTTTTCAATGCCCTTGTGCAATGAATTGAGTTTGTAATTCCCCTAGCTGCTACATCTTCACAGACCTTCAAACCTCTGTGTTCATGGCATTGTGTGGCCATGGGAGTCCAAAGAGATCAAAAATAAAATAGCGTCTTTCACAGCATGGTACTTTTTGATTGCATTTCCCAAAGCTATTCTGGGTGGTTCATTTTGGGAGAGAACAGAATTTCCTGTATCACGGGATTTAACGGATCAAAGATATCTTCTTTGCATTGATAGCATGGTATTGTTCATACACTATCTTTTACTTTGAAAAGTGCAATTTTGATGTTTTGACAAAAATTCTAAGAATAGCTTCATTTGATAGCCTTTACAGTCAAAGTGAATATAGTATTTTATAGTGAAAAAAAAAAATATTTTGAAATCTCTAAATTTTAAAGCAGAGAAATACAGCATAATTTCATAGAAATAGAAGTAGCACACTACCAATGGTATCTATCAATGTTGATCTTTTTTTTTTGGGGGGGGGGGGAGGGGGGAGAGGGTGAAAATTTGGAGAGTTCACTTGTGGTTGTTGTACTTATCATCCAAAGGTAATAAAAGCCTCACAGTCATGCCATACAATCAACATATCTCACCACCTCCATTTAAGTATTCACAGTGGCACCAACATTCTCACAATGAGTTATTCATGGGGGCAGAAGTTCAGGACACAAACAGCTGGGTAAAACGCTCGGCATCCTCCCCCCCCCCCCCCCCCTTCACTGCATTGTGATTACGTCTCCCCAGTGCTCAAGGGTAATGCAAAGGTACTGGGGGATAATGTGTCACGACATCCTTCGCACTCCTACAAGATGCCGTATCGAGCAAGACTTTGCAATCTCTCAATCTAAGACCGCTGTCTAGCAAAGATTCAAGGAGGGCGTGAGTCACCCATGAAGGCATTCTCTGGAAAAAAAAAAGGTCTTTGATTGGCTAAGAAATGTACAACATGCACAGGTGGAAATCTATTGTTGGAGAACATAGGACTGTGTGCAGACAAAGAAGATAAAAGAAACTGGAACAAAAAGGATACATGGAGAGTGAATAGGAGAGAACCACACCTAATCAAAGCTAAAGAACATGTCCCGTGCAACAAATCAATATGACGGCATCTACCTTCTAACCACTATAATTTTTCTTCCAGGTCATGTGGAACTAAACCTGTCCTTTACAATAAATTTGGTCCCTATGTCATGAATAAATTTCTAAATCCTTATTGGCAAAGAGTTGTGAAATTCAAAAAAAAAAAAAATGTCATAAGTGTATTCATTAACCTGACAAGTCCATGCACTGGTTTCTGACTTTGCTAATCGTCCTCCAACACGTGTGTTTGATTATCCTATGTTATTGGACAATGCCAGACCAATTAAAAGTTAGTCTGAGAGGAAGAGCAAAGTTATTTTTTTTCCGTTCTCTTGTAAGCACAACATCACAAATACAAACAAATCTGAAGAATATTAGGGAAGTAAAGAAATGGTGAAATTTTGTTTATTTTAACAAACAGTTCTTGAACAGTCAATATGAAGATGCAAATGAGCGAGTTGATGTCACTTCTTCAAAACTTGCCATATAACTTGTACACAAAGTCCTGAAATATCTAGTTTTATGCTCAAATGCAACTATGCCCCAGTCTCAAATCCTAATAAAGCTGACTGATCATTATTTTAAAGTCATTCAGCCAGGGATAAGATTATGTTTTGCACTGTTTATAGCAGAAAATATGAATTTTCGTCACTTTTTTTTTTTCACAAGGTCTATAGAAAACTGTGAGGTGATGACATCATCAGCTTATTCATTCGCATATTCATATAACCTGTTCAAGAACTGTTTTGCAAACTCTCGCTAATCTTGAATATTTCACAACTTCCTAATTTTCTACCTGAGTATGATAAGATTTCAACTGTTATGCTTGTAAATTGTTTGCCTTGTTTTTGAAATCAAAGTTGTTTCTGGTCCAGATTTGTCCTTTTAATTGTCATGCCCATTCAGTCATGGCCAAACCAAACCCATATCACATGCCAGCTTGCAGGTGTAAGACCACGATGCCAGTGCAGAAGACATGATAAGATCACACCTGTACCTCTGGTTTTGGGCTGGTCTAACATTTCTAACGAGTCATTGGCTGAAATGTCATCTTTGGTCACCTTGGGCCCAAACTTGCGGTCCTTGTTCTCGATGTTGCTGGTCGAGGCCGGCCTCTGCTTGCTGGGGCTCGTCCGAGTTGGCACATGTGACGTGATTCCCTTTGTCTTACTGGCTAGACTCTGGTACCTTTGAAACAATCATACAAAATCCACAGAGTTAGCAAAAGAATTGTACCACCTTATGGTAAGATAATAGCATTTACTTTCCCTGATGTCATGGACTCTATCATATCATAATACAATAATGGATTGTAATGTTACATATTACCATTACATAATATATATATTTTTTTAATTCAGAATTTTCTTTTCTACAGCAGTCATTAAATGAACATCACATAATTATCTTAAACTGTACATGCATGTGATGTTAAGCTTGGGGGAAGGGGGTGGAAGATTTATTACAGGTTGTTGATTGCATTTTCAACTTTCTTTTTTTTTTCTCTTTTATTTAGTACGTTCTTGCCATAACACTCCGGCAATTTGGTAAATGGGGTTCAGGGAAATGAACCATTAGTGGCACTAATTTGGGCAGGGGTGAAGGAAACAAGATTTTTTTTTTTTTTTGCTGCCTTTCTTGCAGCAAAGAATCAATTTTCTTAGAGGCAACTCTGTCAGTGTTGCTGGAACCATAAAACAAAAATATTTCCACCTATACTGGTAGAGTACTCGCGACTGGGTCTTAATGAACAAATCCTGAAAGTTAATGGCAGGAAGGAGTCTTTCACTGTTCTGGGCTTTGCGATAAATCATTGGAAAGTGATACTATAAATGTGCATCTTAGAACAAAATTATCAGATATCAAAATAGCTGACAAGTCCTGGTCTGCTTGGATTCCATTCCATATTACCACAAGTATATAAAAAAGAGCTTTGTGTGCCTTTAATATACTTAATTGGGCTACTTACTGAAAGGACAGCAATAACCTAGAATATGATTTAAGACTGATTTCTTTTCATGTGTATTATACTTACATGGGTCTCTGCCTTGACTGAGAAAATACCATGAAAATTGTGTGTTAAGTGTAAATTGTACAGTAAAATAGTATTTTGTTATCAATATGTTTTTCCTTCCTATTAAAATGTCAACACTGATTGACGTATGAACAAACTCATCATTCAACATGCTAACACTTAACCCATGTGCTTCTGTAAACAACTGCAAACATTCCGTTCACACGATCACTTTACAAATCCAAAAGTTAAAGGTTTCTCTGAAGAGGACAAAAACAGCAAACAGTCTAGTAAGGCTCTTTGCTCTGCTGGGTCAGCAAACTTGTTTTGAAACATCCAATAAGACTTGTACATCTCACACGTATCCTTTAGATTGATATCATTGCTGCTGACTGCCCAAACAGCCATGGGGGAGTGAGTCCCATACACTTCTCCCTCATGTTGCTAGGAGCCAATTTCATTTTGTCCCCAAGGAAGCTTCAGCCACCACCTGTTGTCAGGAAATGAGATGTCAAACGAGTATATGGATACTCAGGCCATTTTCTTTCTAACTTACCTTGAGATTCTGTCCTTGAGGCTGACAAGCTTTTCTTCCTCTTCATTCTTTTCTTCCTCCTCCTCCTTGTCCATCTCGATGACTGGCGCAATCTTCTCCTCCTTCTCCTCCTCCGCCTTCTCCGTCACCTTGGTATCTGCCTCTGCCTTGGTTTCAGCTGCTGGTGTCTGCTCCTCGCCCACTGGCCTGATGTTGTTGGCCCTGTGGGAGAACCCGTTTACCCTCACCCTGTTGTTGGTCTTGACAGGGTCTGGCTCTGGGATCCTCGCTTCAAAGAGGGCTTTGCTGGCGGCAACGCTCAATCTTCGCTCCTCCACGATCTCCTCCTTGGTCGGCTCTCTTGTCATTATCTCATCATCCTCCTTCTCCATCTCGACATTCTCCTTCTCGTCGTCCTCCTTGGTAGAACTTTCCTGAGGAGCGTCGGTCTCCACGGGTTGAGGTTCAGGAGCACTCTCCTCCTCTTCCTTCACCTCCTCCTTCTCCTTCTCCTCCTCCTTCTCTGGCTCCTTCTTGGTCCCCGCATCCTTCATGATGATGATGACTTCCTTGGGCTCTGGTAACCTCATCATTTGCTGTTCTCTTTCCTCTTCCTCCTCCTCCACCTGTCCCTCCTCCTTCTTCGACCCTGGTGAGGCTGGAGTGTCATCAGCCAGAGACTTCTCCTGCTGCTCCGGAAGAGAAGTGTCGATGAAGACGACGGGAACATCTGCCTCCTGCACCTCTTTGGAGGTGTCGGTTTTTTCGTCACCATCTGGCACGAGAAAATTAGAAACAGGGAAAAAGATATCCATCAGACATAGTGACTGATAAAAACCACTGTCATGCACTAAGTGATGTAAGTCATGCATGCTCTGTGCTCATCAATATAACTGTGACAGTTACAAACACAAACTACTATTGTTGTTTTTTTGTTTTTTGTTTTCATGAGCCCACCCACTGAGGTCAGTGTGACTGTTTGAGTGCACCCAGCCCAAAGTGAAAACTACCCACAGGTTATGATCGTCTGCCTCTATGTCTAATTGAATTTCCCTTGTATCCCCAGGACTGGTCACTCAAGTCCCAATGGACAGTAATGGTCAGCCTGGTGGGTCAAGTTGTGGCTGAGTGTGCTTGCATTATTGTGTCAGAAAATACACCTGTCAGGCCTGGAACTTTTGTCCAGCCTCTGTTTTCTGCATCACACACTTAATGCATACTAGATAAATATAGATCTACAATGCAAGGACATTGTCAGAAAAGAGCAATTAGGATGAAGTACAGCAGAACAGATGTTACATTGTGGAGTTAAAAAGAATGGATATCTGGGTGAAAAAAATGACTGATGTTTTGTTTCAGGATGACACTAAGCACGGAGATGAGATGCAGAATGAAGTTTGACATCTCGCATGTTATGTAATCACATATGACTCTCTTGCTGAGACCACTGCCCTCATGAATGCCTTTGATACATGTGACCCTTGAAGAAGCATCAAATGCAAGGTGGATGTTTCCCTTGGTGACAGATGGACAAAGCTCCTACCCTGAATATCTTACCAATCCAAGGAGTCACTGTAAGTGAAATCAAGGGGGCATTCCATGAAGCAATTTGTCAGATAGTTCATCTGACAAACTGTTAAAAGTTACTGAAATCCTTGCATCTGATTGGCCGAGAGCAATTCTGTCCGACAAAGTTGTTGGACAAAAAAGCTTCATGAAATGCCCCCCAGGAGTTCAGGGTCAAGGAATGCAATCTCTGTTCATTCTGATATTTCAGAATCTAGTAGTCTACCTAATGATTTACAAGTATTCATATACTAATCGTACTTAGAAGTAAATGTGGCTCACAGGTTATTTAATATTGTGAGCACACTGAAGTATCAAGATATACCCCAGACATTCAAATTCATGAAATTCTTCTGTTAAGGTGTTTTTATTGTCAATCAGTTGCAATATCCCCAGACAGTTTACAAAGGGAACCCAGCATGGTGTCAGTAATACAAATGTGAATGAGTCTACAT
Source organism: Diadema setosum (assembly GCF_964275005.1). Lineage (NCBI taxonomy): Eukaryota > Metazoa > Echinodermata > Echinoidea > Diadematoida > Diadematidae > Diadema > Diadema setosum. Next base: position 35,642,571 of record NC_092695.1, read on the forward strand.
AGAGGAGTTTACCATGCAGTTTGATATATTTGGATAAACCTCCTAAAATACTCAAGAGAAAAGCTGGGAATTCCAAATCACAATGACTAATAACAGATGAGAGCAAAGTCTCTCTTTTGTTTCTTTTTATTGGGGGGGGGGGAGAGAAGAAAGGAATCTCCTTCTTTGAACATTCTGCCACCTAAAAAGGGTTGTCTTGATGAGTGATATGATAGGAATGAGTCTGTTCCCTTTTACACCTTACAGATGGGAAAAACAATGGAGTTTCTCTGTCTTCCCTCTCATACAGGAAGCACCCAGTCTCCTGTCTCCTATAAAAGCCCCACCTACCCAGGATGGCAGAGAAGATATCATTTTGGTGTGAGCTGTTTAACTGTCATGGTGGTGAAATCCTACCAGTTATCATTATTATTTTCCTTGACTTCAGGTTTAACAAACACCTTTAGAATCCAATGCCGAAGCAATACAGGCAGTGCTCCCTCTACCTTCTAAAGTTACATTGCATCAATCATCAAAGACATGATCTACACACCCAATGAGTTTAGATCTTTAACCCAAAACATAGTTAAATCCTCTAGCGACATGATACTTTCAAAATCTTGCATGTTAAATCATCAATGAGCGTACATTTTCTTCTTTCTTTTTTCATTTCTGCGAATCAAAAATGCACAGTGACACACAGACACCTCAGACTTATGGTTGCCAAAAATATTTTTAGAGAGGACTTTTGAGGGTTGTTTTCTGCTATGTTATGGGCAATGTTAGAGCATGATTTTGATGATATTTGAATATTCTCAAAGGGTAAAAAAAAAGGATAATGCGACAGAGCAACGACACAAATAATTTAATCCATCGATACAGCTGGCATGCAATTTAGTGCTAAGGTTTCTATCTCGATAATGGAAGAACTTGAACACTGGCAGGACTGAACAAACATTCATAAAACTACTTCGCATATGTTTCAAAACATATCCACCATGAAAACAGACATTTTACAACTTAGCTTTTCATGCTGTAATTCAAAGTCAGGATTTCATCATGCACTACTGTACAGCAATACCAAACAATCTCACTACAGAAAACGACTGAAAGAGAGATGGTTTTGGATATATTGAAAGCTAGGCATGCTATCGTAATACCCATACTTACCTGCTTAGGTCTATTCAACATCATACAATATCCAAACCTCTTGCTTATTCTCATCTGATTATGCTATGTTCACAGATGAATGGACTGGGCATCAATGAACATACAAAATATCTTGAGGTATATTCCTTTCATCCATGTCCACTCAGCACCATTGTATATAGAATACAGTGTGAAAATGCGACAACCATCTTTAGCAGCTTCACAAATGTCTGGCTTAAAATCAACTACAGATAGTAAAGTACCTGGTGTCCCTCTATTTCAAAATCATGTGACCCGTTACTACAAAACAGTTTCTTCACTATGTCTTTATCATTCACTTGCGTAAACCCTGAATATGCCATTTTCGAGTCTGCCAAGAATAGGAACAAACATTTCTTTTTCTTATCTGGGACCTGAGAACACTTTTGATGCACAGTATAGGCTGATTTCCAACACATAGCTACCTAAGAAAGCTCTGTTTTTCAGTGGGCAACTTTTCCCCATTCTAATACAACAATTTTTTGGTCAATTTTTCTAGAAAATTATGGGATAATGATTGTATAATGTATACTTTGTATTTTTTTGTTGTTGTGAATGAATGGAATGGAAATAAATCCCAACTGAAGTGAACTGAAAGTGAAAATCATATTTTCGTGGCAGAAAACTAGTGATACAGCATTGGCAAAAGTTTCTTTTATCACGAGGTACTGTCTACTTTATTGATTTTTTTTTTTCCCAAGTTAAAGACTATACAGTTCCATTTGTCAAGTTTCTAGAAACTGAAATCCCTTTTCCACTTCTTTGTCCATGTATTGTCAGTTATTTTCAGAGAGAAGGACTTGGGTGTTGGTTGCCAATTTCTACAAATCCAGAGCAAGGCCATGAGTCTATTAGTCCCATCCATTATCAGTCATCAACCTACATGACTTCTCTCAGCCTATCCTATGGGGAGGCTCCTTGAACTCTTGGAAAACTCCCCAGAATTACAGCGTGAAACCGGAAATCTTGCAGAGGGCTTATATTCTCTATGAAAGCATGATTACTGCAGAGGCTCAAAGCGGGGTGAATATGGGGCATATTTTGGCCATATTGGTGATCCAAAGTGAGTCGGTGGGGGAAGAGTTGGGGCAGCAGTAAGAGTTTGGTTGATCTGGATAACATCAAACGGAATACATGGGAGCACAGTGTGGCAGTCTCTTTTGTAGGGCAAATAGGAGCAAGTGGGTAGCAGCAAAGCACATGATTAAACTAGAACTTATTTACAGGAGAAGACAAGTGGTAGCTGAAGAGAAATATATTGTCTCTTGCACATTACCATATCGCCATGGGATACAAAGATTGTGCTAAGACTACAGCTGTACATAAGAAAAGGATTTCAGTACAGCATGATAAAGAGGTTTCTAATGATGTGCTTGATCTGTTGGGTGGGACCAAAGTAACGACTCTGACACACAGTCATGACTCTTGAGTTTCATACAAGCTAAATACTGATTCAGAGGGCAGTCAGGAATTTAATATAGCTCTGATCGCTTGCACAAGGTTGCCTGAAGAAGGTCAGCTGTATAACCGACACTCATAAATTCTATAAATGTTTTTGACAGTGTGATTACAATCCTTACGAATAAGTCTGAACTTAGTTTGTTCTAGTTTTTTCTATCTCTGACTCACATTTGGGTCTTCCGGTCATCATGGTCAAATGTCTTTCCTGGGAAAACCTGTCATTCTTGACCGACTGACCCCGACAAAGGACAGAACACTTTGTTCCTGTCTCTTCATATTCCTCTGAATCATCAGATATAAATTTGCACCTATAAAGATGACTGCTCTAGAAACAGTGTGTGTGTAGGGGGTGGGGGTGGAGGCGGAGGTGTGACATCAATTAAAACTGCTAAACACTATTGTAACAATTGATAGACAGAGCGACACAAGCACAGCATAGCTAGTTGAAATACTGACCAAAACACCTGACAACATATTACTAGGGAACAGGACAAAGAATTCATCTTAATGATCTTTGCACAAAGTACAAATGTAAACTAACTTTTGCATGCATGAATGACTGCAGGAATAAAGAGACTGGAAATCTAATTAACAGCTTTCTGCATGCAAGACAAGGGGAAAAGCTGATCATTCATAGAGATAGTGAGAGAAAAAAAAACAGAGAGATGAGATGGAAGAATTTTGGGAAAGCTCTATCTTTGTTTACACATGATGGATGGATGGAGAGCATTTTACACTTTGTTGCAGGTCTCAATGTACTGAGGTATTCTTTATGCAGGAAAATTCTGAATTGTTATCAATGGGCATCCTTTTATGGCATTTAGCCATATGTAATGCTGTCTTAATATTTGCTCTCTTATCTTTGAAGATATTTGGCTCTCTATTAATAGGTAACTCAATCTCTTCTTTTTCAATGCAATACAATTAATATATTTTCTGCAACAGAAGTGGTATTCTTTGTAGTTTGCAATGTTATGCCTATTTCCACAGATGTTAGTTCTGTCATATGGATCTTTTGGGGGTAATCTTTCCATTCTAAAAGAAGAGGTATATTTATTAGATCTAGCAGAATTAGACAGCATTTATGAGCTAAATGTCAGCCTTGTGCTTTCCTTTCAGCCTCAGGGGGTTGAATAATTTTATGAAGATTGGCGTGTCATGCATGTCATTTGATGAGTGAAGTAACGACATTGAGATGTTCTGGCACAGAGCTACAAGAGAAAACACACAGGTGGACGAGGGATGACAACACAGCTACTTTCTGCTCAGAGCTGTTGGCGTAACAGACCAAGGTTTTTACCTTTGACGGACACTGGTTCAACAGTCTTTTGTGCTTCCAAAGTTGGTAGCGTTCCACTGGTTCCTGGATAATTACTACCATCAACATCATCGTCACATTTATCAACATCAACTTCACTGGTAATGCCATCAATGCTGCTGCTGCCATGGTATTCCACATCAGCACTAGGCTTTGACACTTTTGTGATATCATCACTCATTTTTGACACAACTGCAATGTCTGCTGTGTTCTTTTCTTCCTCAATAAGATATCTAAGTTTCACCTCTTCCTCCTTCTCTGACTGCACATTATCTTCTATCACCTCATCCTTTAGCTCCATATCCTTGCTAACTACCTCCATCCTATCCCCTCCCAACCCTCCATCCTCATCTACCACCTCTTGGAGTCTACTTTCATCTAGCCCCGCATCCTCCATCGAGTCGTCATCCTCGAAGTCGTCACTCATCTCGGTTACCCCCTCGACTCCCCCGGCAACCTCCTCCTCTTCCTCCGGGATGGTTTCCACCCCAAAGATGTTTGTCCCTAGAACTGTGGGATCCGGAAGGTCCACAGTGAGATCCAACTCCACGATGCCACCCCCCATCCCACCATCATCTCCATCCACTCCCGAATCTGCCACCGGTCCCAAACTTTTTACCTCTATCTCTTCAAATAATGGATTCCTTTCTCCCTCCCTCCTATCAAATTCCTCCGCCTCCTCCTTTCTAGTACTTTCCATATTGACATTGTTTATTTCTTCCTCACCAGCTTTCTCTATGTCTACAGTTTTATCTTCTGCTTTTTCAGGCGATTTAAAATCTGTCGAGTCATCCATATCCCCAAAGATGTCTATCATGCTCTCGTCTAACTTATTCTCACCATTCTTGTGGATTGCACCATTCATGTTCTCATCATCGAGACAAATCGGGGTAAGGAATATATCTTCAGGGACAGTTGGGGAGTGTGGCTTTGTGTCATTTTGGGGTGATATTGGCGAGGATGGACTAGCAGCCACCGGGGCCTGGTCTTCGGTCTTGCTACCCCGCTTACCCTTAACCCCATTGGCAGGGGGAATAGGGGGTAGTACCATTGGGCCTAGGCCTAAGGATGACCTGGACTTGAGTGGTTTGTGTGAGCCATTTGTGACTGAGACATTGGAGGGGGAAGCCACCCCTGGGAAAGGTAACTCACTGTCTAGGATGAGTGGGGTGGGGCTCTTTGTGGGGGAAGTGGGCTCTTCCTCAATGGGGGTGGGGCCATCATCTAGTCGGCTGCTGGACCTCCTCTGCAGAGAGAGAATGAATAGTGGAGAAGAAAAACAGAACTGTTAGCAACTTCAATTTGGTGACTGCACACACAATGCTGTCATTGAAACTGGAGCAATTCTTTAATTAGATACGTGACACAGAAGGTAAAATGAATTAAGAAAGAATGAGAGAGATGGAGGTGGAGAAAGAGAGTTGTGCATGTCTGTATGTGCACGGGTAAATGTGTGTATAAGGTGTGGCTGTGGGTGGAATATGTGTTTCTCTGATTATGTGTGTTCTTCTCCAAGTTGTGAGCTCTAACTCCTGCAACTTCTGAATGCGTGCATCTGTCTTCTTCCTGTCTTTTTTTTAAATAGTGTTTACGACGTAGGCCTATGTGTTTCTTCAATCAAATTCTTCAATATATAAGGTGTCTTTCTAACATTCTTAAGGAAAAAACAAACAAACAGGAACATTCACATTATCAAAGATATAAACAAGATCTCTAAGTCACATTTTTATGGACTCCATGTCACACTCTTGGTGATACATTGAAAGCTCTAAATTCATTATTGTGAATATAGAAGAACTCACAGTCACATTCTTCCGGATGTATGAGACTATGTGCCATTTTAAGCCATGCAGGACTTAGTCACAGCATTTAAGAACATACCACATTTTTTTTTCTTTTCTAAACTCCATCTCCTGCCACTCAAATGATGTGGCCTATGATACACTTATCACTCATCAGATGTAAGCCTATTGTGCTTTGGCCTCAATATAGGACTGATACTGGCCAAGGATACATGCTAATGGGACATGTGGCAACAGTGTGGAGACATAGGGGGCCAACAAAGCTGTGAGAAAACACAAACCTTATGACAGACAAAGGGATGGACTATACAGAGAGATATGACTACATTTACAAGGTTAAGAGTGGGATAAGCAAATGTACAAACTGCTAGCTGGCTGGCAGGTAGATGAACATATAGATAAGTTGACAATTAGAATAACTATAGGTTTAATCTGTACATGTGTGGATTACTGACAGCTATCATGCCATTTGCACACTTTATATTCACTTGAGTTGTTTACAATTCTGCTCATCAGTGGACTAAAGCTGTTTGTTGATCAGGCTTTTTACGTTTCATTGGCAAACGTCTCTGAAAAAAAAAAAAGGCTAGCACAAGCCTGGAAATTGAGCATGCTTTATTCAATAGTGCATTACAAAGCAAATGGACACAAACTGCTTCCCATTAAAAATTGTGTTTTTAGTACCAAAATACAAACAATATACAAACAAACCAAACTAGTGTTTTGAAAGAGATATTGTAAAGTCTAAAATAATGACAGATAAATTATTGCTATAATCATTCATCACCAGATTTATCAAAGCAAATGTTGTAATAATAATGCTGATGATAATAATGACAATAACTCTAATGATAATAAAATACTAGTGATAACAAAAATAATAATAACAAATATAAAATACTGATATCAATGGTTAATATAATTACTGTTGTAGTCATTATCATTATGTTATTTATGATCATCATCACTGATATGAAAATATGGAAGTAACTATGACAATGGACAGAAGCACAGGCAGGTGGACTTGTAGGTAAAGAGATTTATGTGGTTATCATTCCAAGCCATAATGAAAAGGGTCAGTATACAAAACAGTGAGGTGGTGGTATAAATTGGAACAAGAAGACATCAGTCCATACAGAAGGAAAGAAAAGGCATATATGACTCAACAAAACTTGGCAACACCAAGAAAAGAAACAAATAATAAAAGAGGGTAAAACTTCTGAGACTAAACTAAGATTGATAAAAGGACAGAATATCTAAAAGAAAAGACATGATGAATTCAAGAATGCCTCTAGTATCCTTCAGGTTGGAGGCCAATAGAGAGAGACAGAGATAGCAAGTTATACAGAACACAAGATGGATCGGGAGATACAGATGGGACAACTGACATTTCTGTCAAATGGAAGGGCTCCATCTATTTATAGCAGTCTAAACACAAGTTATACAATAGAGGCTCTGCGTAGCGTGTTCGATCGCATCCTACTTTACAAACAGGCCATGGTTTGGTCATCATGTGAGGATTAAAATCTTTTGAGCTTCCATTTTAGGCATGAGCAGGAATAATGGGGTTAATATAGAAATCCTCCCATGACTCCACAGAGATCCCCAACGTGGTTTAGTGGTGTGCGTGGATCAGGGCTCGTTTGGCCGCCATCCTTAATACTGATACTGACAGGTGCAAAGACGGGTAATAGATAGATTGCATGGAACACAGGAGGTACACATTGTGTACCATGTGGTTGGGTTGGAAGTTTTAGAATCACACATACTGCTACTGACATCAAGAAGTTTGCAGAGTATGTAACAAAACTAAAATTGTAAAACACTGGTAATTCCAAAATTTTCGAATACCTTCTAAACAATGATCATTCACTTTTTAGACATTGTTATTCAAATAGAAAATTTTGTCTATACCTTTAGTTTAAGAACCTTGCTGTGAAAATATTGTGTACAACGATCATTCAGTTTCAGACACCTATTTAGATGGTATATTTCATTGATTCCTTCAGTTAGAAATCCCTGTGATAAAGCCCCAAAGGCCACACAGGATTACTGATTAAGATAGACAACCTTTCAAAATTTCTCCGATTCCAACTTCAAACTGAAAAAGTTACTGACATAATAACTCCAGAGATCATTTATTTGTAATCAGGGAGTAGGTAAGAAATATGCAGAGACTGTTTAATTTGCACCATTCAGTATACAAAAACCTGGTTCAAGTGTAAATTCATGCTGATCCCTTGCCTGTGACACTGATGCTCTAAATTGGCAACACCTCAGAAGGTGTATGTGTCAAAGACTTCGTTGGTGACTACTACTTTGGCCCCTAAGGGAGATTCATCTTAGTTACAAGAGAATCCCTCCAGTAATCTAGCAAGTCCAAAGAGGCACATGGCTGGTTGGACTACATGACATCACACCTTGGGGATCATTTGCCCGACAGATTTCACTGGTCTTTCCTGCCTGCATACTATACACTAAAACCCTTACATTAATGCCGCCTGATAAGCAGCAAAATGATTCAAGTCAATGATTACAGTAAAAGTTGATGACCCCCTCGCACACATGACAATATTTTGTAGCAAATCAAAATCAGTTCATGTGGATATCAATGAATGCGGTGATGAATAATTTATGTTCTTGCAGTGATAAAAGGGCAAAAAGAATTCAGATAGAGATAGATATAGCTATTTACAGGTAGATATTTATGTAGATGAATGGTCAGACAGACAGATTAACAGATACATGGATACACAGACAGAGAGACAGACAGAGAGAGAGAGAAAGAGAATGGATGTACGTGTCAAAGAAAAGTGCATTAACATTCAGTCATTTGCCCAACATGAAGTGCCATTGCAATACACATTAAAATACCAATGATAGTAACAGCACATAAAAAAAACAATGTTTCTTTACAGATATTATCAAATATATATGCATATTGTGTCAATAAATGTTGTACAAAACAAATTTTCATAATATTGTCTCGTCTAACTTGTATTTTTTTCTCATGGCTACATTTTCATGCTACAACACAAAAACCATTTTAAAAACACATTATACAACACACAAATGTATAAATTGAAACATATATAAAATATATTATGTACAATTTCACAACACAGCACAACACACACACACGCACACACATTAAACGAAAAAAAAATCCAAAACACATTACAAATTACAGACATATACATATGTATATATAGAACATAACATATACATCACACTGTAACTTGCACAAATAATGATACCATTATTTTTCACATGGATACATGTTAAAGCAGAGGATTCAAATTTTTTCATTCACTTTTGTCATTTTATTACTTTGCTACATTACCCAAAGCTGAATTTGTGCAGTTATTACCATGCAAACAGAAAAGGGGATGCAAGACATACAGGTAGCATGCTGAATACTTAACCCATTGAGGACGGTTTGATTTTGTTACAACATGCATTTCCCATAGACACTTGCCCGAGTATACTCGGGACTCGTCTTCAACAGGTTAACCTAGCAAAGATACCCGCATATCACAAGCATGTAAAAAAATCCAATAACCTTTATTTTCCCTTTATATAAGTCCTTCATACTTACCAAGCCAGAACTTACCTCCGACTGACATTAAAAAGTGAATTTATGACTTTCTACACATTCTACTAGGGTATAACATGCAGATTGATGAATGCCCAACATTTCTTTCAAGCCCAAAATAAATCATTATTGGAAATGCATCTCATAATCCTGCTTACGATGTTGGATCAAGATTTCAGTTCTTCTAAAGGAATAAATACCAGCGACCACGAAGAGGATGTATTGCATACTTTTTCAACATTGGCAGAAAAATGAAGGTAATTAATTCAGAGACATGAAACCATCAAATTTCACCGCTTGCCAATTTCCCCAGTTTATCTTAAAAGTAGAAATTTGCATGGTGAGGAAATTTTTGCGCAGTTCGCACAACCAAAAACCAGCGCGAAAATGAAAACAGGCAAATATTTTTGTATGTAATATGTGCCACTAATAAGTGTCTTGATTCTGCGAAATTAAAAAACATATGATTTTTATTTCACTCAGCCGAGTGCGAAAATGACCACTATTACAGTAACACTAACAGCAATATTGGTGAGTGTAATCATTAACATTTCTGTTTTAATTTGATGGAGCAGGAACATGTCTTTAAGACTGATGACAGAACTCTTGTGGTATGATATACCACCAGACATATTTCTGAATTCTTAAACATCTCTCTGCTCCCTACACGGTAGGAAGCACAGACCGGTTTTCCAGCCAATACCAACCTGAGGGGTCCGCGCCTTCCTGCTTGGCTTCCGGTTGGACGGCGCGATTGATATTCTGTGCTTGGCTGCAGAACTGGACAACAGGGATCTCCCTTGGATAAGGTCAAGGTCAATATCGCCAGGGTTTTCTGTAAATATGGAAGGAAAGATCAAAATTGGCACTCACTGATATTTTTAAAAATATTTGCTCAAGCAGGATGCTGCTAAGATGAGCAAGATGAGCTTACTACACCCATCAATCAAAGTTTTGTAATGTTATCACAGATAAAAAGCATGAAGGTGGAAACTAAGACCGACCACTGACTCCAGGCACATTTTGAGTTCATCAGAATAAAGTCACATGTAAAAGGTCAATTCTATGACTTATCAATGCATTATCTCACTCCCACTCAACACACTAATTTCTTGTGGCTGTCATGCCCCCCCCCCCACAAATCTGGACTAAAATATTCTTCCATGATTTTATAAACAACATCACCCATTCACTCAACAGCTGTAGCTTTAATTTTAAGGGAGTTGTACATGCACTTAAAATACCATGTCCAACTTTGGAATGAATGAGACTAACTGAATGCCTATTTTCTTACCCTGCACAAGGAGCATTGGGGCCCCCTCTTCTGAAAGTACAAGGCTGTTTTCATATGGGTAGAAATAAATAACCCGCCCTGAACCCCGTGATCACAGGCATCAAAACAGGCTAATTCAGTTCTCCCTGCTGCTCCTTTTAGGTCTGAATGGCATCGACAAGATCTATTTTTAACCTCTGCTTGAGCTTGATATCAGCTGGCCTCCCACAAGGCATGATTTGCACCTTGACATTCACACTCCTTACTTGGTTTAAGTAGGAAAAAATACAGGAAATTCAGCGAAATATAAACAACAACTTCACACCACGGTGTTTTTCTTGTTGTTTCATTTTTACTTTGAAACACAGCTGAGGCACAGCTCAAAAGTCTTCAAGTTGTGATACTGATGGAAACAGACAATTTCTATTCATTCAATTTTAAAACTTGAACTTACCTACATCCCTGAAGGAATGTATACAGCTAAACTGGTGATAATGGTGAGAACAAGCTGAGGTAATGGGGGATTTTGGATAAAAGCCAGCTTCTCTTTTTGCCATATAGTTTTTATCTGGGGCCAATAAAAGATTACTTGGCCTTGTCTCTATGGCCTTGTCGCTATCATAAGACAAACCCTTCCTTCCTCCAAATTTGAGTGAGATGTTCACAAAAGCACTAACTTCTTTTCAAATGATCAAAAACTGAATAGTTTGTTTCATACTCAGATTACATAAAGGCATTTATCTAAATGGAACTCAGGATGGAATTTTCAAACTGAGACATCCTTTTAAACTTATCTATATCAGTAGCTAATTGATCATTTGATTGAGATAAAAAAAGAATGACAGCACATTTATACAATCTATACATATATACTTTAAAAATAAACACAAACTTATATACACAAATAGAACCAAACTTCCATTCCCATCTACATAGAACCATTTTGGTAAATACCTTTTAAGTATTGTACATACATTACTTTTGTACAGAAAGTGCTACATCCAAAACAGACCACTACATTCATATATGGGAACCAACAGCTCTGATGGCATGATGTTTTTAATTTTCAAATTTATCCAGTGACATGAATTACTAAATTTACTGTTTGCCATTATTTCCCGTCATCTACTTCTTTGATTTCTCATTCATGTTTCCTTTCTTGATTAAGTTATTTTGTGGTAGGAGAATTAACAAATAAGAAAAATGATTGATCTTTGGATACTGGATGCAGTTTGTTATTCCAAAGGTTCATTATTCCAAAGGTCTGTTAATCTGAAAGTGAGATACGGTTACACGCCTTTTGTCCATTTCTGGATCAATGAACCTTATTTCATTTTTGGATAAACAAGCCTTCAGAACAATGAATCTTTGGAATAACAAACTCTCAGAACGATGCCACAAATGTTTGGATAAACAAACCCTTTCCATTTTTGGTAAACGAACATCTAGGAATAGGGACTTTGTGTGTTTCAGAAGAGCAAACCTCACTTCATTTTCGGATTAACAAATCTTTGGAATAACGAACATCACCCTTGGACACCCACCTGCATTGAGTCTCTTCATGTCTGCGGTAGCATGCTGCTTCTCCTTAAACCCGGCACTGAAGCTCTTCTGCAGCGAGGAATAAATGCGGAGTACAGACATGAGCAATGCCTGGTCTCCACCGGTCCCTGTTTTTTCAGCCTCAAGGAACCAGTGGCTCGCCCCCTTGCATGGAGGAGAGCTAGACCTTAATCGTTTACCTCCAGCAATCAAGCTCGACTGAGCGCCCTGTACGTATTCTCACTTTGTCAATTCCTTACTTTATGCACCCTAATCTAAAGCAGAGCTGGGCCACCTAGTAACCCACGTGAAGTTTTCTCTCAAGATCTAATTAACTTTCTACACCCACTACCCCAGAGCAAAGTTCACTGTGTCCTACAGACTGCCAAACCCTAAAACTATAACTCTCTACGACATAAGTTAACACCCACCACTCAAAGGTTAAGAAAAAAGGAGGAGATAGGAGATGATAATTGCCCTTAAACTTCCCCCAGACAGAGATAGTTGATGTACCCTGGTGTTAGAAAGTGCATAGAGAGAAAGAGGTGCAAGTAATCTAGTCAGATGTTAAGGATCCATTCACACACACACAGGAGTATAGTCACAGATGGAGATATTGGTCCTGAATGTAATCACTGAGACAGGATTTTCCCAACGGAATTCCAAATCGCTTTGCCAATCAGGAGAGGTAGAACACCACACCAGAAGTCTGCTAAGACTGATAGGTTGAGCAAGACACACACACAAAGGCACCGATGGAGGCGATAACTCTGTTTAAAATCAGATCTCTTCTGACTTCGGCGACGCAACACTGTTTAATCACAAGATACTTCCAATTTGGAGCAGAAAGTTTTCCCCCTGACGAGACATCCACGTCAAATATCCCCAGGAGAGGGAGAGAGAGAGATTGTCACAACTGGTCTGCGCGTCTTTCCGCTGCGAGGTTTAACGCACAGAGAGAGAGTGAGCGACAAGTGTGTGGGGGTCCGCCGTCTTCGCTGCGTACCTTGAAAGCAGGGCAAATGTTTATGCTCCAAGGTATGAATCACAAATGCAAGGGCCTTGAATAACTTCCTGCCGAAGTGCTAGCTCAACTGCTCTTTTCCAACACCAATTCTAGCTGTGACAGAATGTGCCCATGCACATGAAAACAAAGCAAAGCATAAATATCCCCATATATGAGAAAACAAGTGTGTGACAACAACCATAGAGGAGAACCTGCTTGCATTTGTTTCTACTTGTGAGTGGATCGTGCTGGCCGTAATTGACTATTTCCCTCAAACACAAGAAAGACTTTCTTTGTTGCTAAACTTCAAGAGGCATCAATTGCAGTTGGTAAAGGGGATCAATATGGCATGGCAACCTATTTTGCATCATATACGACTTGGGCACAAACTTGGGCAAACATTTTATATTACTAAGAGAGTTCTGAATTATTATCATCATTATTACAAAAAAAAGAAGAAAAAAATATCATTCTGTCTTAAGAATTCCACTAATGGCTTTCCTTATGCCAAACTTGAGATTTGGATTTGTGAATGTGTTATTTTCAGACTAACAGAGGAGTGGTATTCCAATATAAAGTGCTGATATCCATGCATACCTACGATCAGCATTGGGATTAAACATGATTTCATTTGATGTTGGGATGAAAGGATCATAAATCTCTTAATGCAGGCTGAAACGGAGGAGATGCATGGAGGAGAGGGGAAGTGGTTGATTAGCCGGGGGTCTAAAAATGGACCACTCATGGCACCTTGCTCGCTCCAGATTTACTGCATCCATGCATGCAACAATGTGTTTTCGAGGTCTCTTTACAGAGACTGGAATGTTGGATGATATGCTTGAAGTGGTACTTCAGTGTCAAATACAACAGATCCCGTCGAGATAACCTCATCTGCAGGGGATTATACATGACTTAGCCACAAAACTTGAGAAATAGTCAAAGAGCTCAAATGATGTTATTTCATTTCAATCAAACTGTTTAAAAAGATATAATTTGGAAAAACTTTATGATTTGGAAACAAAAATGAACGTGAAATGTTGCTATGGCGACTGGTATGCCTCCGTCATAATGCATGGTTTTCCCAGTAGGTCTTTTATACATCTTGACAAAGTGTGATGACAGTTTGACATAATTGGCAAAAATTTAAAATGACAGGTTTGTCACAATTGTGTTGAATATTCACTTTCCTTGAACTAAGTTCAACTGGATGAATGGATAGATTGTTTAAGATAACATGTGTTTGGGGACTTGAGAATTTTTACTTGACCTTTGACCCTTTTATAAGTTCATGCATTGAGTAATCTCCAAGGTATGGTGAAAAAGTGTAATTTCAGCATTAAATAGCAAAATTTTAGCACTTTAACCTGGCTTTTAAACAAAGTATCCAATTTTCTTTGAACTTTCATGGATTTGTTCCACTAATATTGCTGCATTCTTGTAATTCACATGTATACTCGGGTGAACTTGTCTTTTGATATCTAGGACTATTCCTTCCAATCATGGATCCATGAGAATTTTCATTCAATTGAACTGTAGTTTATCTAAACAAGAAACATATGATATTATGTATTGTTTATCATCTGTTATGGTTTTATGTCATCACAATCAGGCTATTATGAGGTCCCAAACTACGGAAGTCTCAAACACTACAGTCACTGATAATTATGTGTGATTTGATGTTAAAAAATTCACATATGCATATTTCTTTGATTTCTTCTATTATAACATAGTATGTGACAGAATACTACTTCACAGGCTTTGCTCATCTTAACAGAGTTTGACAGATTAACCAAATCTATGAGACGGGCATAAATGAAGAATATTGTATATGTTAATCTGAAGACAAGTCAACCCATGATACCACAGAAAAACAATTCTTAAGTTGAATTCTGCATTCAGGAAACTGCGCAAGAATATTAATTCATGATTTTTCCTCTATTTCCCCTCGATAATTTCAGCCTTCATGAGCCCAAAGAGACGGAGTTTGAAAGCTAAAAGTATAAAGTCGCAATGAACTTTCCATACACAGTTGGTGTTTAAGACTCTGCGCTATGCTTCAAGCCATTCCAGCAGGTGGCTCTCACAATGAATGACTAAGTCTTAACCAGAGGGATATGTCTTTTGAGGCACTTCCAATGCAATTCCAATCCCAATCTAGTCCTTTTAGCTTACCCCCACCCCCCCCCCCCCTCCTCTCGGTGGGGAGTCTGTAGAAAGCCAGTAAGTCTGCACTCTGTGGCTATACCCCATTCCCTGCTGAATAAGCTGAAATAAGACCACTCGGCGGAACCATCTTAGCTGAGATCACCGTTGACTCCTCAGGTAAACCACAGAATCTGTCACCCGAAGAGGGAATTATCGGCATTGACGAATCTTGACTCTTCTAAAGGGACATGAGGCAACGTACGTGCCAAGTGTCGCAGATGCACAGACCATCCAGTCTTGTGTGTCTTTGTAATACATAGTAATTCATATTTTAGAATATATTTTGTCTATAGTCACACTATCACAATTTGTCTTTTTACCATAAGAATGATCTTTCATGTATATTTATCCAAAATAACTTTGTGCCAATCTACTGCTCAGATGGAAAAAAAAAATGAATCAACGCAGCATTTTAATACATGCTCTCATTTTTGACTTCCAATCCACGATCATGAATAATTGCAGAATATTTCTTGTTTTATTTGGATCCTCTCCCACCTCTGTCAGGCTTCATGTTTGAAGATGTTCATGATTAATCAATGTAGTCATAAAATTCCTTTCAGCCATTTTGTTCATTGAGTTCTGGATGGTTATCAAGAATAATTGTGATTTTTGACTGAGGAGGCTGGCAGGGAAAGTCAAGCAATGACTCTACTCAACAGAATGCAAGAACTCTATATAACACCACATGCAGAATTTTTTTCCCCTTTGGTTTCAAGAGAAGAGGTGCAGGAATGGGACAACTTTCTTCAATAGTTTTGCATCTTTTACTGCTCAAAGTCAGTGGTTGCCTCATAGACTCTGGCTTGTTACAAACATTCCCTTCAAAGTTCAAATTGGTGTCATATACAAGAGAATGTAACATCACCTACAAGGGAAAAACACATAACTTTTGAATGACCTTTGAAATACTAAACTGGCTGTACCCTGAGATTTTGAATTTCTCTCATGGCTGTAAGGACTAAAGATTCATTTGGACCCACCCGGGTGTGATCACCAGGTGCTTAATATTTGTCACTATGTGAAGTGTGAATCAAAGCTAGTCACATCCAGAGCTTAATACCAGCCCACTGGCCCCCCTCTCCTTCAATCCCCCCCTCCCCCCCCCCCCCACACACACACACCTGGCCCTTTGAACCTCACACTGATGATCCTATACCCACAAATCAGTGTCTAGGGTTTGTCACACCACCTTCTCTGCGTGCCTTCCCCCATGCATCAGGCCTCATTTCCTGCACACTCTGTACCCTCCTTGTCTGCCTATGGCAGGAATTAAGGGCCACTCCTTTCCATTGCACATCTCCAACTATCTCCTATCCGCAAACTACAGAGGACGCTTTCCAGGGAGGAAAATGCGAGTGGATTGAGTTATCCTGACATTGTCACTTCCTGCTAAAAGAGGACTCGTTTGTGAAAGAGAGCAGCAACTGAACAAGAGAGGGAGCTGTTCTGACTACGAAGGGAGAGGAGATTAAGTTGAGTTGAAATAACTGTGAGACATCAACTTTTCAAGTCCCAAACATATAACGTCATAGTTGCGAAAAGTGTCAAGATAGGAAAAAGGAGACAAGTAAATATATAGGTGAGGGATGCATAGATTTCAGGAAAGGTGATCTGTGCAAAGAACATATACTTTGAAAGAGAACACCATGAGAGAAAAATTATTTTTGCTGCTATGAAATTTTTGAACACCTTTCATTGATTACAATAAAACACAAGTTGATCCCCGCTTTGCAATTCCCGCTATTGAAGGAACGACTGTACATTTTGCACAGTAAAATACACCAACAGACAACTCTGATCTAAAACATATTTGTGAAATGTGATAGCCAATTGAAATAGACTGAAATCACATGACCATAGCTTCTTTAACCACAGAAACAGGATCTGAGCAAATAGATTAATAAGTATGCTCAGATGACAGAAATACAATGCCCAAATAGATTGTAATTTGATATCAGAGTCAATAACTATTACAATGACAAAATAGCTACACCTCTATTTTTTTCATTTATTTTTTTTTTTGCAAGGAAAAAAAAAGACGGTGACAGCCCTCCTTTAATTCATATGAATTCCCACACATAATGATATCACTTTCACTTAAGCATAGTTCCAGTTTGCACTGCAAAAAAAAAGGTCATTAATGATGCAAACAAATTATATCTAATGGTCAACATTTTTAAAAACATTCTGTATCAATTGTCGCAATATCAGGCGTAATTTCTAATGCTCTACGAAGATTTCCGCAACCAGAAGAACACAGTTGAGTAGAAAGACAGTCTAGTCACAAAGGCGAGTGTGGAGCTGCATTGATTTTAAGGTCTTTAAAGGTAAGGTGCAGAGACGTGAATTATCAAACAGATTTACCCATCGTCGATTGGAAATTGGAGCTTGAACTTTCCGCAAAGACTGTGGGGAAAAGGTTTGATGTGGAAAATGGCAATTTATGGAATGATCACTTACCATGATTTATTCAACTTTAAAGGAAGAAAGGACAGAAATGGTGTGAAAAGTGCATTCAACATTGATCAGATATTTCATAATTGACTCACTGAGGATAATCCAGATCAAATGGTGGGCATGCATTTGGCTAGATATCATGCTTTAAGAAGATGCATCATGCTTGAAATGCTAGCAAGTAACAAATGCCCCATCATCGTAGTCTCTATCTATTTATCTTGATCTATTCGTCTACAGCATATTTTGGCATGTATTATCTCAAAAAAAAAAAAATAATAATGACATAGGTGAGATATCAAATGTCCTAACCTGACTTGACCTACATGGAGAGTCCTGTTTTACAAGTACAGTATAATACCAATGCTTTCCTACACTAAACTAAGGATAATTTTCAAAGCAAAGGCTGGCACATGTTGAACAAATCTGACTGTCTGAAAAAGAAAGCCACAGATAGACTGTGATGATACAAAATATTTTTGTCTTATTTGAAGAAATGTTTAATGCCCACTGATGAAAAAAAAAAGTTTGATTATAATTTCTAAGAAACATAAAAACTCGGGTGTTAAAACATCAACTGCCACAGGGGAAAGAGGCTGTTAGAAATTAATGTATGTGTGTGTGCATGTATGTGTGTGCCTGGGTGTGTGTGTGGGTGGCTAGCTGGGTGGGTGGGTGTGTGGATTTGCGCATAGAAAACCATGATCAGGAAATCTATTAAAAAAAAACCACCATCACATAAACCCTGCATGCACACAGTAGATTGAACCCCTGACATAATGGAGAGACCTGTGCAGTATACTTGCCATGCTACAGTGTAGTTCCCTGTGGCAAGACTTACTTCCCGTCTATCCTGTCTATGTTCTTGAACTCCAATTCAAACAATCTATTCTCCTCATCCCCTGACCTAAGCAATACACCTCATCTTTTATTGTATAATATCTTATGAAGATTAGCTTTTTAGTAAAATTATCCTCTGACATATACGTAACATCCCCCCCCCCAAAAAAAAAAAAAAATCTTTCACTTGCACTTTCAGATCATTGTTATCATCCGATTCTATTGACAGCTAACACAAATGTCCTCTGCACTCTGCAAATAGTTCTGTTTTTCACACGATTAGGTATAAACTCAGTCCAGCAAAATAAGTCTGAAAATGAACATTCCAGATGCCAAATGGCTCCTTAGGATGTATGCTGGATTATAGTGTCATTCTAACATCTGTTAGGGAAAGTCTTTTATTCTGCCAAATAGCTAACCCTGAGTATACAGCACATGATGCTCACAGACTTTTTGATGTACTTAATCTACCCAATTATTTTTTTTAGTGGCTTTATTATAGAAAAGCCGATTCTACATGCATCATTTGGTGGATCAGATATGATTTGCATATTTTTCCTGTTGTTGTATGCACTACAGAGAGCCATCCCAAACATCAAGGCATCATCATCTGTCTCTGTTAGGATAAACTAACTTTCTAATGACTTGGCATTCTACAGCAACAAATCCTCCAGCAATTTAGTCTCTCGGAGACCTTGGTCTCCTTGTGTTCTCATCCCTCTAAACACTGCTTTTAAGCTGCCAAAACAAACACTCTAAAGGAAAAAAAACCAGATGCAATCATGTCTTCTAAAGCTTCACTTCCTCATAATAATGCAAGGAACCTTCCATAATTAATTACTTCAGATGTGCCTCCTTTCATCCTCCCCCTTCTATATAGTACCCGTGTTCACTTCTTGCATGATGGGGAAGTATATTTAGCGAGTTAAGATCTCATTAGCAAACTATTTGTGTAAGCAGATATGCAAGTCATTCTATAGTTGGTTTCCTGGATGAAAGTTTAGATTACGGGTATGTTTAACAAGGAAAAAAATATCAGACTTGTGGGGATCATTACGGTATCTCTGGTTAATGACTCACACAGAAGCCATGTTATCCAAATTTTACCCCTCTACATGTGGCTCATTTCCAGTCATCTGAGAACTGATCCATGTCATAAAAACTTTCAGCACTTCATCAAATTGATGTTGTTGTTTTTGTATGATTTGAAAGGTCATCATAGGATCTTGTACTGTGAAAATAAAATAATGCAATGAAATGAGCATCACAGATTATGTATCATGAAAAACATTAAAATGTTAGTGTAAGTTACTCAAGAAACTAACGTTTGTTTTCATGAAAACTAAAAGAACATATTGGGGTCTTCAGTCATCACTTACGTTTTATTTTTATATTTCACAAATCAATGACAAATCAGTCTTTTTTTAAAGTCCATCACATCTAAGAGAAGCAAACACAGTCATTCCCATTTCTGCAAAACTTTTAGATTAAAAAATGTAAACAAATGTCTTTCCCATTGTTCGAGATAATATACAAGGAAAATTGGTGCTTTATTCAGTAAAAAAAAAAAAAACAAAACAAACTTTAAAACAGTGAAACAGAGTATGAGATATCAGCAGTCATGTACATCAAAATTAACTGGTGCCTAAACTAGGGGGTCAAAATCTCTATCCACCTGTCTGGCATGTGAGGTGTTAGTAATGACAGGCGAGGTTTGTATTATTAAGAATTGGGTGTTGGTGTACTACGTATGGTTAACGGAGGAAGTACCTAGTGTCCCCCAGATATAAAAATAGTTTATGAATCGATTTGGTTGGGGTGGGGGAGGGGATTTGATAACCTGTTGTCATCTGTGCTGTAAGGAAGGGGAACGTTTGAGGGTGGTGCAAAATGAAGACAAACCAATAGGGAGGCCCAAGACATCTCAACGAGTGCTTCCCTTTAACATGTGTACAAACTCTAAAAAGATTCATTCTTTACTGTACTCTTACAAGAAATCATACCCCCTATACAGACCCCAAAATTTCCCTCTGGAGAGAATTTATGGAAGCCTTTATGAATATCTTCTATCTAGTCCAGAAGGCCTGTATTGCACTATTGGAAGCATGGGCATTCACAAGGTATTGTTTGAGAGGCACATGTAGGGAATCCCTATTAATAAACATTGACATTATGATGTCCACACTCTCCTCAGGAGACAGTCTCTTTAGTGAAAATATTTTTAGTTTAGACTGTTACCATACAATGGGAAGGGTATGGATGAATCGAAGCAGAGGGCAGAATATTTCTATTGCACTCAAGATATCAGTTAAAGATTTCCTTCTTCTGAGCTCTGACTCAAAAAAAAAAAGAAAAAAGATTGATCTTTACATTTCCAGCAGTGGAAACCCAAATAAAACCTATGTAGATGTATGAGAATTGTATTAAGGTGCCTAAAAACATGTGCAAACTTTGAATCCAATTGTCTACAAAACCCTTATATCTCTTCTAATTTCTCAAAATATCAAAAATGTTAAAAAAAAATGCATACTAGTACTAGCTACAATGTACTAACAAATCTGCAAATTTCATCTATTAAGCTTTGTTTACAGCCATGCAGAGAGTCATATGCCTACAAGCAACTAAGGCAATAGGCCCCCCCAAAAAAACAAAAAAAAAAAACAACAACAAATGCATTCATGCAAAAGCTCAAAAGATGCTTAAATTCACTCATCATCCTCAGCATAGCCGATACATCATCCCAAGATGCCTCATATCTCATGACCATCATGCTTGTCATTTTCTAAGGTTAGTAAACTCTCATTCCATCACAGAAAATTCAGCTTTGGGAATGAATCCACACTATTCTGCAAATAACAGTACATTTTTTTTTTCTTTATTCTCGTGAGAAACATTTGAATCGTGGTCTCACTTCCACTTTCCAACCACACACCACATGCCATTCACCATATCATGAAACAGTCACTGCTAGTGTGAAATTGATCCATAGGGCAAAATATCAGAGGCTATTAAATACCAAATGAAAGCTGGGGTGGATTAACAATTGCAAATTCATTTCCCTTTCCCCTACTACCGCAAAATATTCATTACATCTATATAGGGCAATTCAGTGAAGGCATGCTACCTTCACAATCTTTCAATTGCCACATTCAATAGTTCCTCACAAAATCCTTGCTGCCTTGCTAAATGCAAACACATAAAATAATGGAAGAAATGTTTCTAATATGACATCATACTCTCCAGGGTTTCACAGTTAAACCTGTCCCCTATTATGACTAAACTACATGTAACTGCAATCTCCCAATTCATCTTCGTTTGAAAACAAAAAACAAAAAACAACCATCTGAATAGAGAGTGGGTGTGGCGGCTAATACAATGCCAAACTGCAAAAGATGTACAAGGTGCTATCTCTCTCATTGATCAATCTACAGTGGGAAACAGATGGCACTCTCTTATCACATCCTATCTAGGGAAAACCCAATAAGTGACCTTCTTACAGTCACTGTCTTCTAATTAACTGTTCTTTCCTCTATCTCTGCCATCATCCCTGAATTTTAATATTCTGGCATTAACACAACTCTGCATATTTTAGGCAATTACTCCAGGTCAATATCAGGAGTATTATTTAAACCCACTGATTTGTATTTCTGCCATCGTAAAATGAATTATTGCAATTAAACAATTTGTTCATATCCATATTCAATGTCAGAGATAAATGCTCATGACTGGTTATTGTCAATTAATCCATGAATGTTATGAACAACTGGCTACCAAACTTCCTTATTTTTGTCTTAACAATTTTTTCAGGAATCTGATATACATTCAGCTGAAATAATCCTCCACTTCTTGTGCAAATAGATTCTAGTAATACTATGAATGCGGTCCATCTAATTCGAAAGTCTTGACAGGTTATCACACAGAGTTAGCCGTAAGAAACCTGATTAATTTCTTTCCTGAGAGCAAATTGTGAAAATCTCTAATGGAGCTATGCATAAGTCAGGTGACTGACAGCCCATGTGATTCATCATGTGACTCAACCTAGTACTACCTATAACATCCTCTTTGGATAACACATGATCTGTGTTGCACAGAAACCCCCCCCCCCCCCAACCCCCAATATACCCTGACAATCACTCAAATCATTTCACATACACATACTTTAAATGTACAAGCACACACACACACACACACACAACACGTATACACTGACGCATACCATGTGGTCATCATGTGACCACCATGTGGTAGGTATGTCACATGACCTCCTCACCTCCTCTTCCGTGGTGATGATGCCACTGTCTGTCTTGCTGCTGTCAGAGGGCGCTACATCTGAGTTGTCCTGGGTGATGTCACCCGTTGTCATGGCATCCTCGCTGGACTGCGCATAGCCGTCATCTGTTGAGTTGGCTCGCTCCTTCAGCTTGGCACTTATTTCCTCCTGGACATATTGGATTGAAAAAGATGTAAGGTCAATTACCGTTAATTGCCCTGAATCTAATTTGTGTTGAAGGTAGTGAGAGCTTTTGCTAACGTGTGGTGTGAGATAGGGAGGTCAAATCAACGTGAGTGTACTATTACTTGTTGATAAATATATGAAAAGGTCTTTGAGACATATTGCAAAATATTGACACTGAGCAAAATGTTGATTTTTAACTACTGACATAATGTCAACAAGACATAATCAGATGCAGAAATATGCAAGCTCATCGTCCCTCAAAGGCTTTCTTAAATCCTGCTTTTTTTCAGTGGTTAGAGATTGTTATTAGCGCTCAGAAGTTAGTACTGAATAAAGCTTCTGTATAAAAGGATGACTTTTTACAACATACATGAAGGTCCTTTACATGACTTGCTATACATTGTTTTGACACAGTAAATATGACTATCTAAAAATGATAAATTTGTAGAAAGCAACAGAAATCTGACAGAGGAGCAGCATTTTGTGCCCCCTTGATATCCTCGGCTTCACTGCGCTCTTTCTCCCAGCATCACAGGCATTGCACTGAGTCAGCGCCAGAACTTGGCAAGCGCCCTCGACAGCTGACCAGAGTGTGATTGACGAGAGATGCCATAATTCCGCGCAACAAATTATGGAGAGCCGTGGTCTAATCAGTTGAAGCTCTGTCTCATGTTGGTATGAGGCCCTTAAGACCAGAAGGAGAGAAACTCCACTTTATAGAGGCACGTGGGAGGGGAAACACCACGGGAATACAGGGGAGGAGAAGAGAGAGAGGATAGAGAGAGAGAAATAGGCAGATAGACAGATAGAGAGAGAGAGGAGAGTAAAAGTCAGGCAGATATGAAGAGTTTGGTTTCAAAAGGTACTATATCCATAATTTTAGGTTCTTAGAAAAACTTGATTTTTTTTATTATCATAGTTAGCAATGTCAAATGGGAATGATATTTTCCCCCATTGTACTGCAACATGATACAACACTAAAACCATTCTTTAAAAAAATCCAGGTCCATACACATATTTTTAATGTGAATTAATCATTTTTATATTTTTGTGGATGTAGTACTTTTTGAAACCAAAAGTGGTATATTATACAGACAGACAAACAGACAGATAATGACAATGACAGCGAGGGAGAGGAGATACTGTATACACCGTATTTCGCGAGTCTTAATTTTTTTCTTTTCTTTTTTTTTTTTTTCAAATCGGGGCTTCCTGAAAATATCTTGAGTGGTTAAATTCTGCGATCGTGGAATATATTAATGAACTGAGAAATATACACAAGCACGTCGCATTCATGCCGGGATCGCAGATAATATTGTTGAATTCATAAAATTTGGGATCATAAAACCAAGTTTAAAATAAACACAAGTTTTTGCACGGAATATGCCTTAATCCTAATTCAATATGACTCATTTTAAAAAGCAACTGTCAGTTCACGGTAAAGTCTGTCAAATCTAAATAGATATGTATGCTGACAGAATCACCACAACCTACCTCACTCTCAACAAAAAGATAGCAATCTGTCACAGAGAAATGTCAGCAGGAAAGGACAAGCAATCAGTGTGACATTTACAAGGCTGTCCAGTGGCACACCGATTACATTTCAGCTTGTTTGTACATCCACACGTTCTTAATGTCCCAACGATTTAAGTGAATATATCATCTTACAGGAACAACCTATTACACAGTACATGTGTTTCGCCAACTCCATCCAGATGGTAATTCACTTTTACTGATCATTCGGCAGTATTGTAAATTACAGAAATAATCACTGCTCAGGTTTTTTTAAAACAAGTAACTATGAATTCCAAATTCTTTCATGATGATTTTAAATTTAATTCCATTTAACAGGCTACACAGGAATAATATTCTATTCTATAAAACAGCAAGGTGAATATCACACTATTTGAGAGCTGCCAAGCATTAAACATGAGGTTGTTTCTATTCAGCCAGAAAGCTAATGAATGTTGCACAGTCAGGAACGCAAAGTTTTTTTTATTGGGCTTAGATCAGCATACTGTAAAACGAGGAATTTTCGCGTGCATTTTAATTTCGCGAATTTCGCGAGCACCAAAATTCGCGAAATTAAAATGCACGCGAAAGTTTTTGTCTACACTACATGCATTGAACGCCAGTGGCAATTCGCGAAAATTTCATGCCACGAAAAAGGCTGTCGGCTCCAATTCGCGAAAATTTCATGCCGCGAATATATCATGTTTTACAGTATACATATTTGTAAATCAAACTTCTACCCATTGTACAGTGTTGCCTTTTTTCCCCTTGCTGTCAAATGCAGTCTGTGCTACAGTGTAATTGAATACACTATGAATGACTGCAGTACCCTGAATGTAACACTGTCAATGAATACAACAAACCATTTGCAACACTGCTTGTGAATGTCAAACACTGAATTCAATATTGTGCATGGAATGCTCTGAATGTAACATTCTTCTCCCATGCGTGAAATAAACTGAATCTAATACTCGTCAATAAATACTACACTGTGACACATGCATAACATTCCATCTCTGTGGTTGGATGGAACACCCAAGGTTTATCCTTACTGCCAGGTTTGAGGAGTCGAGTGCAAATGAGTTTCTCACTTCCTCCCTGGTCGGAGCAGGCTTGTCTGGTGAGAAGACGCTGTCTTCTGACATACTGATCCTCTTGTCCAGTTCTCCCTCGGTATCCCTGAAATGGACACAAAATGGTTTCAAACAATAACAACAAAGAACATTCAAAATCCTTGCAGTAAACAACATAAAAACATATCTATATCAAATGTGATTAAGCTCTTTAAAGCATCATTCAAAATGGAAGTATAAAACTTGATATAACTTATCAGTTCCATCTTCTTATCAAGTTATTCCTCAGCATCCCCATAATGGTTAATAGCAACAACAATAACAGCAATACATATTCACAATTCTGGAGTGGACAACATAAAATCTAAACTCTAAACATAATTGTAAAAGGAAATCACATACCTGATATGATTTTAGCAGTTCTTTTGTTGTACAAATGTACAATGTTTTTGTCTCATTAGATAGTAGGGAAGTTCTGCCTATATACACAGACACACCCACGGGATTGCATCTATGTGTCTGATGGGCGGTTAGATTTACTGTACATGTACATTGCTTGTATGATCTTGTTTTTTTTTTTTCATTGACATTGTCATAATCAAAGAAGATAATATCAAGTCATAAATCAATGAAATGATGCATGGACACAGCAGCTGTCCATGATAATGATCTACAAGTACACAAATTCACACACCAAGACATTGGCATGTTTGTATGTGTGTGGGTGTCAGAAGCGGATCTAGAGGGGGGGTTGGGGGGGTTGCAACCCCCCCCCAAAAAAAAAAAAAAAAAAAAAATCCGGGGAACATTTTTTTTTCAATCTTATCTTTTTTTTAAAACTTGTAATTTTATTTTTTTCTGTTAAATGGCAATGACCTCTATACCAATAATAGTGGTGTTTTAGATGCAAGAAAACGCCATTTTCACACACAGATTTTCAAAATTCTCCCTACTGTGGGAGGGGGGACACCACCCTCCCACACCCTCCCCCCTAGCCTCGCTCGCTCCGCTCGCTCGGGCTTGGTCGCTACGCTCCCTCGCATACCGCCCCCAACCCCTCCCTTTATAAAAAGCTAGATCCGCCCCTGGGTGTGTACATGTACATGCATGTTTATCCAATAGAAACATAACTTGACTTGACACTGGCATATGGAAATAACAATTGATAGCTTGCTTCACTTGTTCCATTCAATATACATTTCATGGTAGAAAAATTGGTGAGAAAACATGCATAATTTCACTTTCATTGTATGTAATACTGATCTCTTGTGATGATATATCTATAACTATTGTGGAGTATATTTTTGTATTAAGTAAAGGTATATTCAGATATTCTTCTGTAACATTTTTAATTTAATTATTTTTTTTTTTTAGTGACACAAATCTGTTATGTATTTGTGTGTGTGTCTGTGCCTTGTGTCTCATGTTTATTCCAGGTGACAGCCTATGCTTTGCATGTTATATTGTTCATTGGCACTATAAAGAATGTCAAACAAAAACTATAACATTACAAATTCTCAATATCCCCCCCTTTTTTTTTGGGGGGGGGGGGGGGGGTCATAAAAACACTGCTATGGTAGCTGTAAAACATGACATTTACTGCCAGACAGTTCAAGCACCAAGCAGGGACGAGAAACTTAAACTATTTACAGGGCGGTCTAAGTATAGCACCGTGAAGTTCTACTTTTGGCCTGATATTCTTCACTTTGAGCCTTTCACAAGTGATGGAGCACTCTCAGATCTTGTGACGCGGACTCGCAATTCCCTCACATCCAATCACGATTCTCCAGGAAATGCATCGCAGTGACAATCACACAGAACTTAGAATCACCCACAAGTGAGGAAAACTAAATCAATTTTGGCTCCTAAAGTCCTCAACGTCTCACAGCTTCACTACGTGAGAGCTAAATTTACACTCCGCATGATAGCATGACTGTCATGCCTATATACACTTCCGCCATAATAACGCAACAGTGATACCATCACACAAAAATTTGTGGGGAAGAGAAACTTCTGAAACATCAAAAGTTCATCACACCCTACATCAAATGGTGTATGATATAAATAATCTTTCATGTGCTGCTCTGTAAACTTTATATTTTATTCAGTCATTTCCAGGAGAAGATTTATGAGTTACACTTTGGAAGCCATCCTTTCCCCGCAGACCCCTATAAGTGTTATTTTGGATTTTACCTTTCTATCCCTATATTTGCAGAACACTCCTTGCACTTCACAACTACACATACCACTACCCTTATATTGACCAAACACCCAGACACACAAACAAACATACCATTATATGTGCATGGCTATCAAATATAACTGTCTGTGATTGGACTGGATATGACAGAGGTGTTCTTCATGCAAAGTAACAGCAAATAATTTGTGGGTGAAAAAAAATAATCCATTTCTTTTCCTTTTCTTCCTGTTCGTGTAGACTGTGACACCTTCACATTTCAAGTGATTCAGATCAAATACTGCAAAAGTGGAAATTTTCGTGGCGCTGAAATTTTCATGCATTTCGCGCAACCAGAAACTAGCGGGAAAATAAAAGCGCACAAATATTTTTGCTTGCCATATATACCTGTACTTGATGTCTCAATTCCTTGAAATTAAAAAACATGCAAAACTCTCCTTACCCCGCCAAGTGAAAAAAAAATAATTATAGTCACCAAAAATATCTTCTACAGTATTGGACATGAGTTAAATGATGGCATGGAAATTTGTCATACAAAGTTGATGGGATGGTGTACAACACTCATTCCCCCCT
The DNA here is from genome assembly GCF_964275005.1 of Diadema setosum. Lineage (NCBI taxonomy): Eukaryota > Metazoa > Echinodermata > Echinoidea > Diadematoida > Diadematidae > Diadema > Diadema setosum. The sequence goes on from NC_092695.1 coordinate 35,671,048, forward strand.
CACAAGGAAGTAGGACTTATCACTTCCCAATCTTGCCCAAAGTAAAATGGCATTACAGGGCATCTGTGTCTCAAGCCCGCATGAGACAGATCATGACTATGCCCCACATTTCGGTGACATCGTAAATGCCAACCCAAAGAAACATCTGCTATAAAAAGGTCATAATCATTCCCCTGACTAAGACTTTTGACATTTCCACGATTACTGCCGAATTAATTTGAAATGACTCTTCCTGTCTTACCAAATGATGACTGAATTAACTGAGAAAATAATTTTTGTGTCAAAATACCATGGTATGATAGAATCTAATGAGCTACAAGTAGCCTTCCACTAGACAGTCATTATAATTGAAAATCCTTTATTCTCTTTCTCTATGTTCTGAAACAGAAAGACAAAATAACACTTTGAATATTCACTGACATCCTAAAAGTGTGAGACCTTCCCTTCTATCGGGTCTCATCTCATGTAACTTTTCACTTATCTCACCAGTCCTTTACACTCCATAACCTTCTATCAACATACACCCCAAGTTCAATGAACTACATCAAACAAGTAAAGAAGTCTACATCTAATGGACTAACTCTGATGAACTAAACAGCTTTCAAATGCACCACAAAATTTCATACTCTTTTTGGTAGAAGAACTTCTAGTTTGTATGGCTTGACCAGTGACCTCATATTCACACCTGAAACGACCAATAAGGCGCATTATATAATGACAGCAGACACAAAAACACATTAGCCAGGATATATCATATGTTTCATCTTGGCAAGGAATAATGATCACTACCAAACTGTAGCATCCAATTTCGTCAAATCAACATAATAATATGGCAAGAGTTAAACTGACCACTGAGGATACCTACCCTCCCATAGCCAGTTCCCCGGTAGACTTGGACATGGTCTTGGAGCCGACGGCCGTTGGGTCTCCCTCTTCCTCAGAACCCTTGGAACTCTTCTTCCTCTTGAACATTTTGCGTATTGACTTCCAGGGCTTGAATTTCTTCTTCTTTGGTGCACCTGTTTCAGTAAAAAACAAACAAACAACAAAACAAACAAACAACAAAACAAACATAAAAATAAGAACAAAAAAAAAAAGAAACAAAACAAAAGGATGAATGTTTGGAGATTCCAAAATGAAGGCACAGAATCATCGTGTGATGAAAACCTCAATAAAAATAACTGCAAGATATTACTAACAAATCTATGCCACTCATCACCTCTAAATATGCAAATATCAGGCGTACCATTATTTACAATATTGCAAAGCTGTCAAGCTGACCCTTTATTGATGTACAGAGATATTATCTGCTCTTTTTTTATTGGCTAGGCAGCTTTTTATAGCATGAACTGAATATCAAGCACACAACTAGTAGACACTAAACTTTTCAATACAAAATTCACCAAGCTTTAATACACTTGGAACATTGCCTAGATTATAAAAAGAAACAATAGAAACCATGACTCACATATCAAGACAGTTGTGAAATCAGCAAACTGTAACTTAATTGACCCACATGGCAATGGAATCATGTCATCATCACATTGTTAACAGTTATCTTACATCTTACTTTCTTCTGTATGAATGATGATACCTCACGCATTGAGTAAGCTAACAAACCCCACCCCCCCCCCCCACCAAATCATGAACTACTACAAAGACTTTCACATCAACTTTCACAATTTCACAGATGGTAATTTCAAATCAATGCCATTGCCATATGCCATACAATGATGAAAACTGGAATGTTTGATGATGAAAGAAACACCCTTTCAGAGAAAAGATGAAGATTCCTTCTTATGGTCAGCAAAAAGAGGCTGACTAATAAATGAACAAACTTTTCTGGTCAGAAGAAAACAATGACAGCATGGACCATGTGGTCAAGCACAGCTAATGTTCCTAAGTATTTCTATACCTGCTTGTTCATCACCATCGCTCATCACGTCTTCCTTGGGGCTGGCCGGGGCATCCTCCATCGTCTCTTGGGGTTGGGATGAGGCTGCTGCTGCTGCCTCATCCTCCTCTGTGCCCTGCTCCCGTCCATTCACCACCTGCACTGCTACGGACATCTTGTTGGGAGGGAGGATCACTGTTGCATAGATAAAAGAGAGATGGGAGTAATCCTTTCAGGTCATCAAAATATTCCACATCAAACTTCAAAAAAGCGGCATAAATTTGGCATTATCATGACTACAAGCATAATCATTAAACATATCTAATATGCTGGTATACACAATTTTCTGAACCTATCAAGATTCAAAAGTATTCAGATAGAACGGTGTAAAAAATGAAGCAAAAAAGAATATTGTGACTGATAATTTAGGTTTGTCATTGCCACTTTGGATGAAAAACAGAAATGTATTAGAAAAAGAGAAATACAACATTTCAAAGGACAAACATAAGTATTACAGATCAAATGAGACACATGAAATCAATGATGGATCTGTTAAAAAAAGAATGGAGATGTGGGAAGTATTTTTGATAGCTATTATATTAGTGTGTAGCCATGGCAACTAATATCAAAGTAACAGGTGCATAGCCATCTGTAGAAAGAACTGTAACACAAGAGTTAGCCATAGGTCTCTTTGTGTATTAGACCCCCATGAAAACATATAAATATCAAACCCCTGCGAGAAGAAGACATACTTCCACAAGTCATGGCATTGCCCTGGTGACAGGTGGATTAGGAAAGGATATCATATTTGAGGAGTCAACAGACAAGAAACTTATAATCCCATGATCCGATAATCCCATTGTTTTATCAGCGTTCAGAATGACTAATGAGCATATGGCGAGGGGCAATTGTTATCTGGATTCTGTACAGGGATGGAGGCCACGTGATCGCCATTGCCTCTGCCAGCCAGAATCAGTATATTGGGGACATTTTAACAAATCAGTTTCAAAGCAGGTTCCAATTTATGAAAACTATATATATCTAACCACCTGCCCTATACTACCATGAACAATATTTCAGTAGAAGAATGGTGCTTGGTGTCAATCCATATTGTTGTTGCGTATACCACTGAAAAAAACACCAAATAAACACACATCACAGAATGCTCTTTGCATTATTTCATACACTTCCATTCAATGAGAACAGGTTTCTTGGAGCTACCCTCCCCCACCTTCTTCCTAATAGATCTGTTTTCAAAGAAATGGGACAAGAGCATCTGAATAGGCTCAGCACATTATTACACTCTGAGTCTGAGTAAAGCCCACCTAAACCATCACCATGTAAACACCGCAATTTCCCCCCCCCCCCCCCTTGAAGAGTTGTACCTACAAGCCATCAGACTTATTGGGTAACAAATGGCATTGCTGTAATGTGATTGGGTTTATTTGGAGAAGTGCGGTGACATGAGGATTTCTTCCCATATCCACCGCAAAGGCATGTGATATCTGGATCACAGAGTGTTATCCCTGGTGTAGTAATTACTTGATGGTGAAAAAAGTTTAATAATGTCCGATAACTATTGGTGCTAGGACATTTGTTTTAATGGCTTGACTGCGACCAAAAAAAAAAAAAAAATGCTACGCTGATCCTTTTTAAAGCATTTGTCATCACAAAACCCTATACAGCACTAAATTGGGTCCCTGATTTTCATGGTGATTAAAATCTCTCTAAAATCACACTTTTTATCATGAGAAGTGCACTGTATGCATCCAGACTGTCTGTATGAACATTTTCTTCTGCAATCATAATACCCATCATGTATCATTGAAGGAAAACAAACAAACAAACAAACAAAACACACTTGATTTAAGATTTTGTTAACCTCTGTTGAAAGAGAATATCTATTATACAGAACATAGCATACATAGATTTTAAGAACAAAACAAAGGGTAAAGGAAATTGATTGGAGAACTAACCATAAACATTGTCCGTACACGTTAATGTGACTCTTATCAGCTGACACAGGGCTGGTCAATTATAGCTCCACTTGTGACCTACTTTAACCTCAGATTTACTTTCTGGCTGAAGACTGAAGTAAGCAGTCTAGCTATATTCCCAAATGTCTAAACAGGATGAATGGGAAATTATTTTAAAAAGTAGTTCTCAATAATCTCTGTTTCAAGGTGGGCCAAGAGAAAGAAAGACAGGATATGTGCTTGAATAATGACTGGCAAAATTCTTGCAACTTTGATTCTTATCAGAAAAGCCATTATATGATTACGCTGTCTGCCAGTTTCTACATGTGAAATAAAAATATGATATTTATAGCTAGATAGCTAGTTGAGTTGTTAAGAGAACAAAACATTTTTTTAAATCAGTTAAAATATAATGGCACACATGTAAGATATGTCAAAACTGTTCATTAGCAATGTATCACTTACAGAAGAACATTTAATTTTTTGAAACTTGGGGGCATAAAACAAATAAAGTTCAGCTGTGAAAGGACAGAGGGTAGGAATGGGTTTCTGATTCACAATGCCACAATAAGTCAGTTAATTTGATTGCATAGATTTGATTTAACAATTATAAATAACTGATCTGATTTGATACCCAGAATGATTAAAGTTAAGCATGTACCTCAAATTATGATCTCAATCTCATATTGTAATTTATAAGTAATTACTGCTGAAACAAGATCTTTCAAAGGACAGGGATTGAGACTGCTTGATTGTTACTTAAAAAGAATAAGTTCCTATGTGAAATAGAGTGCAAATATGATATTCCGAAAGGAAGTATACAGAGAGTGATTTTTGTAGAGCCAAGTCACTGCTTCCAGAAGTCCTTTGTGGCAGAAATGACCCATGTAATCATAAAGCCATTCCTTACATTTTTCATAAATCTCTTATATTACTTTTTTTTTCAGTGAGATTTCCCACATTTTCAGTGGAAGTGGATGGAATTTCTTCTGATGTGTCATTGTGTTTACTACTTGAGATACTCTCTCATAGCATTCATTTTTGTTTATAACACCTGATAATTTTCATTCATGTACATTTTGAGCCATTCTAATCATTCACAATTGATGGTGAATTACAGAAAATTAATGAATGAATAAATAGATAAATAAATAAATGAGTGAATAAATAAATAAATAAATAAATAATAGTTTTGTATCATGATAGACCAGTCAACCAAGTTTTATAACATGCATGCATGTTTCCGACCCTTATTCCTTATGTTTAGTTCTTTACTGCATCAGCCTATTTCAGTCTTATTTCTCTATCAGCAATATGCCATGGTTAAATCAATTGTTGCCATGTCAGGCATTCCCTTGGCATGCCACAGTGTTGCCATGGATCATTTTGAGGAATAAATTTGAGAAAAAAATATAAAGTTGAATAGATATGAAAACTGGTGTTTTGAAATTCTAATCTTGAATGGTGCCAACAAACTGAGACAACCCAAATCGTCTAGCAATTTTTTGATTTCAAAAACATGCAAGCTAGCTACGTGTGCAAGTGTGCAAGATTTCACAATACCCACTGACATTGCTCCGAAACGTGATACTCGTCTTCCTCCCCCATTCATTATGAAATAAAAAAGAGTTGGAGAAAATTAATATTTCTGGCTCCTTTCAGGAAAGGAAGTTGCCATAACAATAAAAGGACCATGGGTACTCTGCAGGTTCAGTTCCAGTGAGCTCCAATGAAAAACTTCAAACATTGCAAACTACACTTCCATCAACCGAACACACTGGACAAAGGCAGTTCTGACCTTGTACAATGTGGAATTGTTATATTTTGAGCTATACTATATGTGTTGCACTTTGGGAGATCATTTTGTGCTAACAAATACAATGGCATGCCAGATTCAAGGTGCAAATAACTATCAAATGAGACTTTAAATCAGTAAGCTGAAGTAAGCTGTAGTAATAGGAACTCCAAAATCATTCTAGGTTGATTGATGAAAGCACACAATGTTATCCTCTTTGAAGCTTGGTTGAAAAAATCCTGACCACCATAATAGCTGGATTTTGAAATATATTGTAACTCATGAATCGGGTGTCTCATATTTCTAGTATCTTTGCTGAACTATTTCTCACTGTAATTTATCAAAGACACAGCTCTCCCTTGTGGTAATCTGTAAAATAGAGGTTCTAACAATTGCAATGGAGATAAAAGCTTTGTGATTCATTGATGTCAGAAGACAAAAGGCAGAAATGATTGATCAAGAAGATACTCACTTAATCATCACAAGTGTGGGAGAATGACAAGTAGGACAGACTTGACATATTCCCCCCCCCCCCCCAAAAAAAAAGAGAAGAAATATATATACATACATTGTGGATGATACATACAAAAGGATCTAGGATCACTTAAAAAAAAAAAAAGTTTGTATTCGTGGCCAAGTGGTGGGGAAGAGAGGAAGCCTTCTCTCCTTGAATGTCACAAGCTTCCCTCCCTCTATGATAACAGTCGGAGAGCTGAAAGGTGTTCCGAAAACACCCAGGGGCCTTGCAACATTTGACGTCAACTCCCTCTCTTTCCTATATTCCATCTCCGCATGTCCTTGATCTATTGTGCCCAGAATTGATCGAGTCCTACACAAAAACGTGGCCATTACCTAATGCGGTACTGGCAAATATCTCACACTCGCTGACCCTTTAAACGGCGCTACTCTGAACACCATGTTCCAAGTATTGCAGTCATTATAGGTTCTATTGCAGCTCAAAGTTTAATCCAAATGGGGGGAGGTGAAAAACAAGGAAAGGTCTGCACATTAGACTACTCACTTGGAAAAGGGGTACTCAATGAGTGACAAAATGTTATTTTGTTCTTCATTGTTTGAGGACACACACACACACACACACACATGCATACACTCTGTCATCATCTCTCCCTGGCTTTACGACAGAGTAAATTCTCAGAATAAATTGTAATGATTGAGAAGGGCTTCTTAGCTGATACGCAGAACTGTCAGCTCCTGAACACATGTGGAGGTGCTTTACACTAGGGTGGACTACCACGTTTCATCTCTGAAGCCCACTTTATAGGACTCTCAGGAATAATAAAGACAAATTTACTGGGTGATAATTTCTCAAATTGATTTTCATTCAGTTGGAAACATGTCTGTGAACAGCCATTTAGCATCATGCTGCAACATGTAAGGTGTGTTCACAGCAAAACTGTGGGAAGTGGACCAGCACCTGTCTACATAAGAGATGAAATCATTTTTTACGACATGAATAGTTCCATTCTCTGATTAAAGGGATATGTTTGCAAAAAAAAGCGACTTTATATCACTCCAATTACACAGAATTGGTGCTCATTATACATGACACCTGTCAGAAAACTGCAAAAGTTCTGAGACATCACAAAAACACACAAAAGGTCAGGATAATTGGTTCAAACCTGTAAGTATTACGCTTGCATGCTTTCTGAGCAAGCTTTGTCAATATTTTGTTCCCTACTACTAATCACATCACGTACCATACATTGTGTATCTTATGACAAGACTTAGGCAGCTCGGAGGTCACACAAAGCAACTTTAAGATAATTTTCTGTTCTGAATATAATTGATTATGCTTCATCATCAAAACCACTCCCACTTGCATTTCTTTCCTCTATAGAGCATGCTTAGAGCTATGTCAGATTAATTACGTATTGTGACTAAATTCTAAGCATTCAATGTTTAATTGATACTCAATGACTGGAACATAATGCATGGAATTTGACCCCCCCCCCCATGTTCCCTTTATAATCAATTCTATCATCCTTACAAAAAATGCATGCATGGCAGTTGTACAATAGAAAACATTCTAGGTAATAATATGCGTGAAATATTCTGGCATAATTGTTATTCACCCACGCAAAAACTTGTAAAGGGTGACATGCGTCTAGAATAATGAACAACTCCAGGGTCCATAGAAGTCAGTCTCTAATGACGACAACAGCAACGTAACTGGATAGGCTGGCTGGCCAGAGCAACAATCTCTGTCCAACTGTGCGTAAATGTTGATTGTTGCTATAGCAACAGATTGGAGGTGCTATCAACCCTACCATGCATGTGATGTGGTAAGTTTTGTATAGCATGGCATATCACCCTTCTCTAATAAATTCATTTCTACAATGTACAGAGAATTACATGCAATCATTCATATTTCACATGATACAATTACATTTCTACAAGTTACCCATAAAACTACATGTCATATTTGGTCACGGATCTACATTATTTTGCATCTGAAAACTGAATTTGAAAATTCTGAGGACTGATACATGAAATGGTTTTCTAACAAATAAGAGCAAACATTCATTAACTTGAGGATTTACACAAACATCAACAATTTAACACAGAGTTGCTATCAATGTACATCTATACATTATATGCACCTTTAATTCCTTATCATTTCAGTAGTCACTATTGAAATTACAGAGATGGCATGAAATTACCTTCCGACAAGCTGTCAAGATCACTGTATACTGTAAAACACGATATTTTAGTGGCATGAAATTTTTGTAAATTGGAGTCAATGGCCTTTTTCACGGCATGAACGTTTCGCAAAGTGCCTCTGGCATTCAATGCATTTAGTGTAGACAAGAGCCTTTGCATGCATTTTAATTTCGCAAATCTTGGCTCTCACGAAATTATAATGCATGCCAACATTCCTTGTTTTAAAGTAGGTGTCTGGTGGTTCTGACAGGACTGCTTCAGTGGGAATACATTGGAGCTAGAGGATAGTAATGGAAATAAAACCAGGCCTCAAGTCAAACACTAAAGACTTCAGAGTGAGAAACTTACCTTCCCATGAGCTTGAAGTCATGGCTTTCGATGATGTAGTACTCTCAACCACAAAAGAAAAGTTTCCAAAAGCATAAGATTACAAAAAGCACAATTCCCTCTGCCAGCACAAAGGTATGTATACGACATATAATCCACGCTGGCTTGGCAATCAATTGACCAAAAAGCGATAAGCTCCAAAGATTGGCACCCAAGGCCAGAGATGCGTTGCTGCAGTTTAGAAGGCAGCACTTGTGGGTCAAAGCCTCGTGTGACGACATTCACAAAAAATTGCGAAGTTGCCTGCCCCTCAAAACCCCCGCCAGGATATGTGATCTCTTTTCGCACCCTGCTCTCTCCCTTCTCTCTCTCTTCCACACACTCTTCTTGTCTGGTTGCCATGGCATCAAAAAAATTTTCACTCCATCCTGACTGCTCAATCTCTGGCTGCAAAACATTTCAATACACCAAATTGGCAGAGTTTGTCCCCTGCCCCCCCCCCCCCTCCCTCTCTCTCTCTCTCTCTCTTTCTTTTCCTTTGATATATCATAGTCTTAGCTCAAGTCATTCCCTGGGGAAACACCTGCAACCATGCCTGTATCGCTATCGAAAAATCCTTCCCGTGTGCCAAAAATCCTTCCGGTGCGCGCATGGAAGAGCTCAGAGAGGTCACCAATCAGTCCTCGCCTGTGATTCACTGGAACGCCAGGATTTGGGTGGGCTCTGATTGGAATCCCAAGATGCCATGCAGGGCATCCGCACATCACTTCTGGTGTTACCCATATCTCCTTCCCTCTCCTTTTCCCCCACTTTCACCCATCTCGTCACTTGATTACATAGATGTCGTCACACTGACAGCCACTTTAAGCCGGGGAAATGGCATAAATTTGTGACAGAGTTAGAGGAACTCAGATAGTACCTGCCTGTGGATGCAGCTAAAACTTCGATCTGCCAGCTTCTGTTTTTGTTTTTGTTTCTGATTTAGTCATAATTTGGATGAATGTTGTCAGTGCATAAGGCATAATGATAATGATTAATAATAATACATTTATATAGCACATTTTCCATAAATGTACAAGTTCAAATACAAAGTGATAGGCCTACATGTTTAATCTACTCCTAAAAATCAATTTGAATACTTCAAGAGAATAAGAGACCTTGAAACTCTAAAGCTATATAAGTGAACATACATTTCATTAAATGTCGCAGGAGTATAAATGCTGCTCTGGCAACAATAAAACATCTCATTTAGCACAGATTAGAATGTTACCACTGTGACAATACACTCCATGTGCTCAACCACTCAATGCTTCAAAACTTTTATGGGTTACAAGTTGGGGAAGGAAAATATTCAGCAAAGAAGCCATACCCCTGCAGTTCACATGACCACAGAGGTAATATGATGAACATAAAAGGGTAATATCAAACAAACCTTTACAACCACAGTTAATCTTGAAATACAACCCCTTAATGTGGTGTTTAATAAAATTGTCGAACATCTGAAACTTAAGCATGCATTTTTCCTGTTAAATCTAGCTAAATAGTTATTTCTCCTGTCCTCATATCAGTTTACTGTCATGGCATGATTTATTCTGTCAACCAAAGAGCCTTGAGGCAAGCATGATGAGAGCACACATTATTTTTGGATGGGATGTTAATCTGGCAAAATGTCATGCCGGTGTGCAGAGTTAAATTCACAAGTCACATTCAGATCTATGGGGCTAATGCTGAACAAGGCCAAGGCAAATTTGAAAAAAATGAGGCTCCAGTATCAAAGAAGGGAAGCTAAGTTAAAAAGGGCAAAGTCTTATCAAGAAATGAGCTACCTAAACGTGGCAGCTGTTCATTATCACATAAACAAACACAACTGTACATATAGACTGCATGTTCCATATACTACAGCTAAAATCAGGAAAAAATGCACATAACATGGAAACTTAAAACCCACAATATGATCCACCAAGTCAAACAGACAAAATATGATGAAGGGAACTGTATAGTTTCACCATCTGGTATTCAAACATATAGGCCTAAGTGCATGTCAATATTGAACACTCACTTTTTATCTATTGTGTGCTAAGCATGTGTGCAAACAAGAAGACATTGATCTCCCGCACCTGCAATTGTTTCGATAATCTACACCCAGTAGACAAAACATATGACAGGGATATATCACATGTTGGAATGTACATAAGTACAGTTCAACCTCGATTATCCGGCCATGTCCGGACCGGCGCTAATCCGGATAAGCGAATTGGCCGGATATGGGAGACACAATGTTAATGTAATAGCTGCCGTCCAAGCTGCCGTCCCAGTGCACTGGCAGCTAGGCAGGTAGCGTACCCCGCAACGGTGGTGTAATCTATGCTAGCTTGCGCAAAATTGTAGTCCCTTCTTCACAAAAATAAAGTATATCTTTATGTGAAAATCATACATGTTTTACCTCATTAGATATTGAGAAACCTATCATGCACATCTTATGAAATTAGTGAAATAGATCCATGAAAGTCACTGTTTTTTGCTCAATTTTTGGATGAAAAAAAAATGTCCTTCACTGCGTGAACGCGTCCTGATAATAGAGATTTCCGGATAAAAGGAGGCCGGATAATGGAGGTTGAACTGTAACATGATCATTCTGTGTACATGGAATTCATTGATCTTTGCACATAAAACAGAGATATGAATATATATAAAAACACAGCTCTCACGACTTATAACTGTGCATTCAGAACAATGTCAAAGGCATGCCTCAAAAACAACAGCGAGAGCATTATTAAGCAAAAAATGGCAGTATTTCCATAATCAGATTAAGATGGAAATAATAGCAGTTACAAGTTTAACAACTAAAAACAAATTTGTATTCTCTTTTGAATAATTAATATGATTATTATGATATCTTTTTGGGATAATGAGAGTAACACATCATTAAATCCTACAATTGTACCAAGAACCATTAACTGGATCAAACCATCCAATCTATGCAAATCAAATCATTATTTATTCTTGGATCATGGATTTAGTATTGTGCTGTGCCTATGACATGAAATATCATTTTGAGGGAAATTAGAGCCATTCTAATCCCATTATACCAATGATATATCAGTGAAAAAGGTTAACTACCTTTAATGTGATCATTTGACAGTTTGATCACTTGATATACTTATTCCACTTTGGAAAGTGGACTCTAGCCTGGATTATAGCTTAATTGCAGTACATGCACACAGCATGAAATGAGTTTGTCTTGAACATCACCGAACAGACAATAAGTCGAGCTGTTCTGGGTCAGCGCACATGATATTCCATGAACTTTGGACCATGTGAAAGGAGAGAAAATGAATAGGGCAAATATTGAGGGTGGGTGTGTTCCTCGAGTCTGGATCATTGTTTTGCATGCCTATGTTTACCCTGTTCCCCCGAGAGTAGAAACGATTTACAACAATGTAATGTGGTGTAAGTGCAAAGTGTATGTGCCAAGCAACAAGAAGAATCGATTGCAACCTTGATCATTGAGTATCAAATATGAAGCCAGGTGCTTCTGCATATGGGAAGGAGTGGCACAAAAATCCTTGTATACTTGAAAGTGCGACTCCACTCGTTGTTCACGTTGATGGAGTAAGCTCAAACAATTAGAATGGTAGAAGTTTCACCTGAATTGGACAATGAATAATCAATCTATGGATTTTCAGAGTTTCACTGGCTTTAATGGAAGAGTGATATTGGCTGGAACTACTCGTGTGAAATTGATAAAATGATGTCATATAACTATGTTCCTATTGGTGTGTATACAAAACTTTCTTAAAAGTCATTTTCATTGAAAAACTGAGCAGTTACAAACACTTCCATCTAAATGTGACCATTCCTCGATTAATATAACTCTTCAATGATTCGAGGGAAGGATGAAATCTCTTCTTGTACATTTTGATTAAAGAAAAAAGGAAATCTAATAAAGATTTGGTGCATATGTAGATGCAATTAAAATTGATATGTTGTGAAAGTATGTGAACATCTAAAATTTCATAACTTTTTGTTTTGGGGGTAACTTTGTGAAACTTGTCCCATTCCGTTTGTGTAATTTCATTGCCATTGTCAAAGCCAACTTGACCGCGGAGTGCAGTTGAACTTGTGCCGCCATTCCATTCTCTGTTGCCATAGTGATATTCAGACAATATAATCTGACAGGCCATCCATTATCCCATTCACTGACACACTTTCTCCAATAGTTCTCTTCTTTCCCGAATCATGATTGGTCAGTGGAAAAGAAACTGACGTCTTTTGAGTCCTTGCGTTTACGTCTTGGATGGAATAAATGGAGAAACTAACTCTCTACATTGGCTCTTATTTCACAACATCCAAGGAAATCTCCCTCTCAGATTGTGCAGGAATACAGGAGGATTACTGCCCATTTGGAATGCCGCATTTGGAACTGCAGACAAAATTGAAGTTTGATTGGGCCAGAGCAGCTGTACTTTACATCGTTTTCGTATAAAAACAACTTCACCTGTCTTGAGAATGGATGGCTGAAAATGCCAGATGGGATTTTTTGTGTATGATTAAAGATGAGAAAATACAACATATAATCTGTTGTTATATCTGTGATATTCTACAAGGGTGAAGGGGGGGGGGGAAGGGGGTTTATACCAACCTGATGTGTCTAGGTCTGTCTCCTCCTGGTCTGGTTCCTCCCCAGTGGGATCTACAGGTTCCGTCTCCTTCTGACTGGTGCGGACAGCCTCTAGCTCCTGAGCATTGGTGGCGTCCAGGCCCAGGTCCCAGTTCTCCGGCGGGTCGAGGAGGTAGTCGGGATCAATGAGGTCCTCGGTGATTGGGAGGATGTCGTGGTTGGCACAGCCCTCCGGCTCCTTCCGCAGATTCAGTGGGTCGTCGTCCTCGTGGTCGGCGATCTCCGGAGCGCTCGCTGGCGATGGAAGGGCCTTTTTACTCTGACCTGTGGAAAACAATGGGTAGATTCCTCCAATGAGACCAGTTTTAAATACCAGTGCAAGTAAAGAAAGTGATGCACTAAAGAGATAGATGAATGGTGGTTTTCCTGAAATCAAATTGTATGATGTTAAACACTGATGTAAAGACTGATGACCATTCCTCATTCACTGAAAATACAGAGTCTTGATGCTGGGAGGAAATAAAAAAATAGACAGACTAAGGAGTGTAAACAAGCACAATTAACCCACTTGCCACTTGCTCCTATGAAAATGAGAAATGATAGAAGACTCTACTCATCTATCTAAAAATTTTCACATTACTTTTTTTCTGACATGAGTAGCTCTGATAATGAAACATGCAGTGCCTATGTACACAGAGTGGATATGAAGAGCTAACATAATTTTTAGGGGTTGCAATCTGTGTTAGCCTTTGTTCCAAGTGTTCAAATAGTATGCTTGTAATTTACATTTTATGGGATTCATCTAGCTAACACTTGTTGGGCAAACTTCCTCTTACCACTCTGAGCCAATAAATCAGGTTTTCTCCATCATGCGACAAAAAAGAACCAAATAGTAAACCCTAGATATCACAACAAGTACCCCTCTTTTGCAAGCCCTCATTCTGTAGGCTGGTTTACTAAATGCGCTTAAATATATGTACCTCCCCCTCCCCACGAAGACTAAGCAATGAGTTCTAATAAACAGAGTAACTTACAAGTACATTCAAACTGTATGCGCACAGATATCAGAAAGATTACCAGTATGCCCGACAACCAGCAAGGTTGTCAAAAGCATGCCAAACATTGTACAAAATGACAACTTCATAAAATAGGTATTTTGAATCACCTCTTCCAACTACCAAAGACGACTGACATATGGTAGCTACCATCCATACGGTAGACATCCATTTTCAACAGTGTGGTGATTACCATTGTTTAGATATGACGCCATAAGCAAGCACTGGTTTATCTTCAGTGACAAGATTAATAGCAGATAAATGCATTATAAGAACCGAGCACATCTTACTCGTTGTTTGCATTGTCAGCACACTACTTACTGATATACAAAAAAAAAAAAGACCAACATATTCTTTTTCATCTTTAGTTGTCATATTGAACAAAGAATACTACAGCACATTACTCACACAACTTAATCACTTTTTCTTTTGTGTAACGGCTGGCTTTTGGTGTATAGTATTAAATAACTTTGCACTCTTACTGATTTTTATTGGCTCTATATGTCTGATACCAATTGCGACAAAGTAAGAAACTGTGAAAACATAGATTAACATGAGATACATGACGCAGAAGTTAGGATCAATTATTTTGCTACTGGAGCAATTGAACCATATCACATTATGCAATTCGATCCACAATACTCACGCAGAAAACGCGAAACTTTCCTACACTTGTCGACCTCAAGTACAGATTACGCATGCATGACTGAATCAGATTCACATCAAATCGCATCCATCGAGCTTTAATAGCAATGAATACTTCACAGGTCAGTATTCCCAATTGAGACCATCAGAACAACATACAACTATAGGCATCGGGGAGTAGACCATTTCCAAACAGATTCCACACGAACGAACGAAGCACGGCCAGGAGAAATTAGTTCCCACCGATTGTCTGCGCAATAATAGTAGTGAGACTTATTGTCAGCGGAGGCTGATTACCATCTAGCTGCTCCCCTCACTGCCTGGTGTCCAGTGATCCGTGGAGACTGAACACTTCTCCACCTGTTTGACAGTCATCTGTACACACACTCTACACTTGTCTTTACACACATGTACATGTGTAACCAGTATTTCTCACGCACTCACTCATTCAGGGGTAAAGACAGAGACAGAAAAAAAAAAAGGGGGAAAAAAAAAGCAGGATGGTGCTTGACAAAGGGTGCGCTTCCAAGCATCATGGCTTATTGCACGGCAACTGATATTATTCGTCATAATCTTTTGTTTCTTGGGTGCATCCACACAGAAATACAATGTCATTGAGGCTGATCATGGCTTCTTTGTCCCTGCTTGATATTCTGCGTGGTTTGCAGTACACGAGCTAAGTTAGTAAGTTTAAATGCTTGGATTAACCCATCACTGTAACCTGGATACCATTCTAATTCAACTTTAGCATGTTTAAAATGGAGGGAATACTATGGGGGAGAGGGCATGTTTACAATTTAAGATAATGAGGAAAAAATATTGCAGCACATGTGCATTTTGCCCACAAAGGAGATATGTGATTGTAATCCAGTTTAAGTTTACTGATGTTAGTGATAAATGTTATGAGCGTACCTCTGACATGGCTTTTGAGAAACAAATTGCATACAGGATGCATTATAATCATTGAACTCATTATTACTATCATTATTATTAGTAATGCTATTATAATAATCAATCTTATTATCATTTGATATTATTATCACTATTCCTATTACTATTTCTACAACTAGCTACTACCATTATTATCATCAAATCTATTAACAAAACTGAAATGAGTCTAAATGCAGTCAATCATGACTATGTCCTGCTCGTCCTTTTATTTAAAAAATATAAACACAGGCAACGATGCCAATATTCTGAAATGTCTTTCTCTGTTCTCCTAAACTATACGTCTTCATGCAGGTTCGGCATAAATACCATTTCAACACTTGTGAGAAACTGAAGTATAAATCTTTTCATTGTTTGGTTCAGCTTTTTATACTTTTTTTAAATGCACAATGCCATAGCTTCTTGGACTATGGCAATCAGCTAAGCTTAATAAAGACAGATGAAGAAAAATAATGAGCTAGACTACCCTTGACCTTCTGCACATGGATTATTACAGAGTACATGGTATGCTGTGTACTCAAATTTCCTCTGTAGTGACCAGCCTCATCCATCTCCCATTAGTCATCCCTCTGTGATTCCCATCGCCATGGCAACGATCTATCATCCACTCTGGCTGGGGAGGACTCTGCTGATTGAGAACCAGGAGGGTGATAGACTTTGTACAGCGGCAGCGATGCCCTCTCAGCTCTTTGCTGATGATTGGGGCAGACTGAGTTTGCCTACTACTCCCTTGTCTGATGTAGGTATGGACTTTAATGTGGGTATGTTGAGTGCTGTATGAGGTTTCACATGCCTGAGGGTAAAAAGCCTGAAAGAAATGCTGATTTTTTTTTTTCCTTGTATTCTGCAATTGTTACCTAACTGGTATGCTGCTCATAGTTTCATGAAGAGCAAAATGAATGATAGCGATGAGAAATGATAAATATAATGACAATACCAATCAACTACTAGTAGTGGTCACAAGGGAAGCATAATAGCTATAATAATGATCATTATCTCTCACATAGTTGTGCCATTACAAACATTGAGTTCAAGATTCTTTTTGACACTGAATCATTTATGTCAGTCTTTGTGATCGTGATTGCAGGGAAATAGCATATTTTACCTCTTATAACAAAATTCTGCCAGACTCTCTCGATTACATTGGGCTATAGGGCCTAAGCTTAAAGTGTATCAAGACCTTGAAAATTAACTTTGTGAAATGGACGAACACTAAAAGAAGTACTTCCCCTCCTCATTGTTCGGAAATTTCCTCCAAACTTGATGGAAATTGATTTCATACCCGAGGCTTTTATTGATTTCAAATGAACCTGTAATCGCCCTTTTCGTGTGTGCGTGATTTCCTTTTGTGCATACGCTTATTGCAACAAGCCGCACAATCACGATCATGAATGCGGCATGCATGCTACATGTTTATATGTACCATATATATACACGGTACATCACATCTTGTCTCAATAATGAGGAATGCATTCCACACCTGAACCCACACTCTGTCAATCAGAAAAAGGTATGAGCTACTATACAGCTGGTGAAGCTATCATGCCCACATTTTTATGCACCTATTGGCCTACATATATGGTGGACAGTTTGAGAACTTGAGCTACCAGAGGAAAAAAAAATGCCTATAGATACTATCTGTTGTCTACATTTTAGTCTTAATCAAGATGCATTATACACATTTTTAGCAGTTCGGAAATATTACTCTTATCATGATTTCTACTCATAAAGAGCTTTTTAAAAAACATTCCTATATTTTCAGAAAACATTTCTAGAACAATGACCTTCCATGCAACAAAATTATTTTTCAGGGTATTGATGCTCTTTTAACCCATTGAGGATGGACTGATATTGCTACAACACGCATTTCCCATAGACACTTGCCCGAGAATATTTGGGACTCGTCCTCAGCGGGTTAAAATTCAATACGGCAGGATACCTTACATAAAGGAATTTCCACAAATTCTATGCTGTTTCCACATGGTTCGGAACAAAAAATATATCTCTTTGTTGCATTACTGACGTGTTATGCCAACAATGAACATGAATTGAAAGGATTTTGTAACCTTGACTGCTGTGGCTTCCTAGATTGTTGTCGCCGAATAAGTCACTCAACCACACATCACCTTTTTGTTTACATTTTTTTCTCTCAGGAATGTAATGCAGATGAGCATTGGATATATGAAAAGGGTGTTCTAGTCTCTACACACTACAGACCAATATGCTGAAAAGAAAATACATAAATTGATGGGAAAATGTGGTTGTTCAAGGACATGGGGGAAAAAAACAGATGCAACAATAATTTTCACCTCCTGTGTTATACCCCATTGTGCTGAAAAGCTATGAGGTGGCTCCAATTGATAAACTTATTTACATTGAATTCTGTAGATTGTACATGAGTCATACCTACTTACATGGAATGGTAAAATGAATGTTCACCACAATGCACAGACAAAAAAAAAAAAAAAAAAAAAAAATCGTAGATACAACTCTCCAATATCTACCAGAGCTTTCACATTTGAATGATGATGGGAATACAATACAAGCCTGTACATGCAGTGACTGAGTTACTTTTTGTCTTTTTGCTTGCCCTGTTGACAGGTAGTATTTTAAGCTTTCTTTGCATTGTTTCCACAGTTTTACCTTATGTTGTCGAGGAACATATTGGTGTTTGAGTTAGCAAAAGGGACAACATTACCACTATCTACCACGTTTCACAAGATCAAATCATGTGACCATGGTAATTTGCCAAAAAAGAATGACAGAGTTTTACTTGATATCAGTTCAACAAAAGTCATAACGTAGCGACTTAGTGTATCTCCACATAGGCCTGTTTTACAATGTCAGGAAACTCCTTCCCAACGCCCTAACCCCCTCGCCCCCCCCCCCCAAAAAAAAAATGTATTCCTAGACCAAATACATACATACCTGAACAGTTTTCCTTTTAACATGTATAAATATGTCCTGTATTATCACTCATGTCAACACTCATCAAGGTCACTACTTACAATCCTTATAGGTCTACTCAGATTTTTCTTCATGGGCATCCAATTTACAATTTGCACACTCAAATCACTGGAGTCAAACAGAATTTGATGTACCAGGCATCAATGCCTTAACTGGATGAATATTTCAGGCAGAAGCCTCTACCTGTATATCTTTTGCTAGTTTGGATCAATGAAGAGATTTGCTGTACTGTGTAGGTAATTGGTACTGGGTGCATTCAGCAAAGTCATGGCTTCCCTGTGAAGGAACTCGCTTTGACTCATGCACAATTTGATCCCGCCTACATAACTACCAATTCATCATCACGTCTCTCTAATTCAGTGGTTTTGTGAAGTGTTCATGTATCATGCTAATATTTGGTTGGGCGTCTTCTATGTATGATCACACAGTGCAAATTCCTGAAACATAACAAATATGATTCTCCATACATACTTTTCAAAAAAAAAGAAAGAAAAGAGAAATGCTTTGATTGAAAGCAACAGCATTCTTTTCTGCAATAAATGAATTTTCACATTCTTTTTCAAACTTCACTTTTGTACATCACAATGGGCACAACAGATATGCAGTCTGACTGAAAACCAGTTATGCAAGGAAAATATATTCTGGAATGTAATAGAGAATAACGAATAGGAAAGTGCACTTGACATGAAAGAATGAATGAAAGGAGCCTGGCATTGACATGAAGACACGGAGTAGGACCCTTTGTGGATTAATTGGCAAGAGAGATGCAGTTCATTGGTCATTCAGTTAAAGCTTTTGGGTGGAAACCATCTCAGCAGGGAATAAAGTGCTTTGAAATAATATCATATGCATGCTAGTATATACATCATCAGGGTTTCATTTATCGTAAGCCATTCAAAGCCATAATGCACAACTCCTTTGTTGATAGTGAGAGCACTGTAGCAATCTCTAGAATCTGTGAAGGCGTCACCTATACACCTGAGGCCCAGTATCAACCTACCGCTAAATCCAACTCAATCACCATCTCTTGGTTGATGGACAACAGTCTTTGTCTTTTCTATATTCACAGACAAAAACAAATACAGTCCCAGTTAAAGACCAATCCAATGTGGGTTAAAATGAGCCTTAATGAATATTGAAAAGCTGAATAGCTGATCAAAAACTATATCAAGCAGTGAAAAAGAGAGCATAGTGTCCTGACATCAGTTGTAATTTCTGGAAATATATTTCTCAATATTTTTTTCTCTTTTTTTTTTTTGCTACATAATCCTGACTAGTTATATCAAAGACCATTGTCTTACAGCTTACATGTTTAAATGCTCCACATCAGACATTTGAAGAGTACACTTTTCTGTCTAAATAGGCCACTTCTGTTTTTCAACAATAATGTCAAAGGTCCTGTTTACCTTTGGGAACAGTGATTTAAAAATTTTCGAGATATGACATTTAAAGCATATATGTGTAGGTCTGTTGTACCACAAAACATCCTATCATGTAAAATTTTCGTGATAAAGCCTAAGATATAAGGAGATATATGTATTTTTCTCAATAAACCATAACTGTAGACAATTTAATCTGGAAGCATTTTTATTATAACTATTGTTCACATTTTGTATATTTAACAATACTTAACATGGTGCTACATAAGCACTTGCCCAATTGCCCAGGGCAAGTGAAAATAAATTTCGGGTAAGTGTTTTTACACAATGAGAAAAAATGCTTGCCTGAATTGGGCAAGCAAAAAGTTTTGAAGCCACCTTTTTTTCACTTATTTCTCCCAAAAAACCCACAAAGTCAACCATACAGAAGCTCAAAGATAATGGCTGTCTAGTCATGCAATGCACTTGATATTTCATTTCTAAAACTTCCGTGAAGAAGCCCCAGTGCAATGCAATGGCAACACTCGATTGGACCAAGTTTGTTACTTCATTGTGTTTAATTGTGAGAATCAATGTGTGCTGTTTATTCCAATGATAGTGCTTTTATTAGACCCTTGACTAACGCAAGATTTTGTATATTATTTCCTTATATTTTGGCCTTTTTTTGGGGGGGGGGGGGAGGGGAGGCAAGTAAAATTAATGTTCGGGCAAGTGTTTTGCTGCAAATTTGAAAATATGCTTGCCCGACTGGGCAAGTGGTAAAATAAAATATAATATATGTGACCCGCTACAACAAAATGATCCTAAAGTCGGGCGAGGTTGATTATTTGAAAATTGCATGATATAATCCCCTAATCTTTCTGCTTTAAATTGATATATAACACATTTTATAAAAATAATCGGCTGCGGAGATATCGATGTTTAAAAGAGAGCATGTCGAGACGTCTGGAAAATCACTGTTTCGAGAAAAGCGCCCTAAAAGTCTTCCTTTCGACGCAATCGCAACAAGGGACACGCAAGTCAGTTTTCACCTCTGGACAATAGAAGGTAAGCCCTAGCAACCCCCGAAGAGTTCAGTCAAGCACATCAGCGTCGGCGGTCTCCTCACCAACCAATCAGTGACCAGGATGTGAGAAGCGGCTGAGCATAGCGCATCCCGCCCGCACGCACCAGTCGACTGGGCAGTGTGCGAGCTTCACGCTTCGGTTAGCAGCAAGCAGCAAACTGACCAATGAGATCACTCTGGTCGTTGTTAGGGGCGGAACCTATCTGTGGCGCTCAATCCAAATTTTCAAACCAGTTTCTGCTTCGTTGAAACGCCAAAAAACATGGCTCAGAAAAACGCTATTTTTTGGTCTTTCCTTTGATCATTTTGCTTCGAAATTTCGACAGATGATAGAAGACATGTTAGACTCCAATAATACATCAAAATCAGAAAATCGTAAGTTTTGACAAATTTTAATGCTCTGACTTCAAACTCGATTTTCACGGCTTTGACCTTGCGCGACTTTAGGACCTTTTTGTTGTAGCTGGTCACATATATAAAATACCCTGCTTAACATCGATTTTACCAATTCAAAATTCTTACAGTGGTTGTTTACATCACTAACACACATTTTAGAACTATTTTAAAGCACTAATGGTGGGTCTTGTTTCATCTGCAAATGGTATATTATGCCTTTAACTCCCTCCCACAGCCTTACAATACGTGCCAGTCTGGTCTGTCATGAGGTAGCTTGCATATGATTATGTCTTCATCAATATCAGTCCGAGAATTGGGTCACTCTGCAGGGAGCAGTAACTCCCAAAATGTGTGGCACTCCTTAGCGGTCATCAGTGGAAGTACGCAGATGCTGAAACACTTGTTCCGCACATCTTAATCAATTTCCCTGGCACGTACACATATAATTCCTGACAAGCACAAGAATCTCATGATATTAGCATAGTGACTTACATAAAATCTTCGAGAAGCAACATTATACCTTATTCAGAAACATTCTATGGATAAAAATTAGAGAAAATATCCAACTTTTTACCACTCATCATATCTCGTAAATATACTCGTAATTCCAGTTTAACATTTCTACCAGACTGACAGTACTGAACTGCTGTTCATAAATGGATATCTTATGTCCATATCAAGCCTTTTTGTTTTTAAATGCTCCAAATGTATGACAAAATTGATCTATCAGGTACAGACCTGTTAATAATGCACTGATTTTGATTACTTCATACATATCTGTAGATTTCACTGACCTACCTACTTTGTCCACATCTGCATAAGATATTTCCCTCTCATGGGAGTAAAGTCTGTAAGTTGCACTGCTTTCTAGCAAGTCTCAAAACTTATTTTGACTTCTCCAGTCATTTCAACCGACCGACAGCCTCCAGCTCTGTTGAAAGTGCATTCAAAATATGCATGCAGAAAGGACTGTCAACTGCTGAAGTGAACTCTCAACTCATTCATGGACTCACTCAGAGAACTTCAAGGCTTGCTATAAAAACATCACAAGTTACGATTATCATAGAAATCACTCATGAAAGAAATATTGAAAAAAAAGAAGAAGCAGACAGCATACACTGACTGATAGAGTACTAAATGTAATAAATATATGAAAGATAAAATTCTTGTAAATAAAAGCCAAATAATGCAGCATTTAAGATAATTCATTATTCTTGCCTGTATACATTGTCCTTTACTGTTACCAAGTGTTTCCTTACATTCCAGCGCTTTGAAGTATTTTTTTCTCCCTGCCTATGAAATCTGATGGCCTGAATTTAACCATACCTTGCAAGTAAAAGAACAAAGGAAT
Source organism: Diadema setosum (assembly GCF_964275005.1). Lineage (NCBI taxonomy): Eukaryota > Metazoa > Echinodermata > Echinoidea > Diadematoida > Diadematidae > Diadema > Diadema setosum. The sequence continues at coordinate 35,694,150 of NC_092695.1, forward strand.
AAAAAATTAAATGGACCACCCAATTTTTTGATGGCCTGAATTTAAATATACCTGGCAAAATAAGAAAAAGAATAAAAAATAAAATGGACAGCAAGTAGGCAGATGTCAAGTTAAAGTAGGATACGATGCATTGGCATCATTTTTAGACACAAGCTCACAACAATCCGCTATGCAACTGATGCATGGCACGCAAAGGGCAAATAAAAATAGCTTTCATTGAAAAATAAATTTCTAAGTGAAGCTTCCTGCTTGTTAAACAGGATTCAGTACAACTGGTCTACACTTGTCCAAGGCATATGTGTTGCAATCTTAGCAGTCAACCTAAAAAAAAAAAAAATGATTTTTTTTTTTTCGCTGATACATTTTTAACACATATTGTTCAAGCTGCCCGTAATAACGGATTAGCAAGAGTAGTCAGTCTATTGATTCAGTTACCATGGAGAACCTTCTACAAGTATGTGGCTTGATAAAGTATAATAGTAGGCCTGCTCCTGACCCATGGTCAAAGACATGGGATGGGAGAGAGGGTTATGACATTTTACACTGATTTTGGTGACAAATTTGGCAGTGATTCCCTATGAAAGAAGATGGATGTCAACCATCTCTCAACAATAGGCTATGACCGCATTCTTATTTTGAGATATGGTTGATAGACTTTAAAGATAGAGATCAAGTTGGGCAGTTCTGATTGACATCACAGGGAATCATTTGTGGATGTAGAAGATTTACTGCCTGGTCAGAAGCACAGCTGTTTGGTGACTAATCGACCACAAATTTAAGGTTGAGTTCAAGATGGAAGCGGTGACTCTGTAATGCATATTCAAGACTCTGGCCAAGAGAGGTTGGAAACAAACTTGTTCGTGGTTCCAAATGGGGACAAAATGGGTAGAAGTTACTTGATCACAGTTGTTCTAAAATTGTACCAGAGGGGTGGGGTGGGCTTGCCGACATTTCTCTGGTCAGTTTCTTCAAGTGCATCTCGTCATATTGATGACGAAATCCTGGAGACAGGGCACTTGTTTCCTGCATCCGATGAAGGAAGCTGACTTCCATTATTCAGAGATAGTTGAGTGAAGAGAGTGTTTGCTGGAGGCACACGCCGAGGCTGGGCTAAAATGTCATGGCAAATACTGCAAGACAGTGACTGTCTACATACATAAAGAGCATTATTGCTTGCTGCACTCAGTTGGCACAACCATAATTTGTTTGGTCAGGAAAGTTGATCAGGAAAGATGATATTACTCATCCTTTATATTGCAGACAACAGGCATGCATAGAATTTATTTCCTGTGATAGTCCCTTGCAAAAAAGGAACATATATTAGTATGAATGTGTGGTGTGACATCAAATCCTGGCAAGCACTCAAAGCATCTGGAAAGTGATGAAGTGAAAATTGCATTACATTTATGTTATTGCACTTCAAAAATCAGTTCCTTTGAATGTTTTTTTGTTGTTGTTGTTGTGATGCCAGACTACACATTGGCATTACAAGAAGAACAGAAAACTTTTAAAGCTACGAGTAACAAATTTATAAAACATATTCTTCTTAACATAATTAATTAATTGTTTTGGATATGTATTAAGGAGATGAATTAAACTCTGTGATCCATGCAGAGATCATATATCTTGTGCATGATAAAGATTGTCAAGCCATGGTTGCCTGCACTACAGTAACTAGGAAACTCTTGACATTCCTGAGGAACATGAATCTTGACATGTTTCATACTAACTCCTTCACACAGATACTGTTAACATCACAATCTCTTTTGAATGCAGCCCTATATTTCAGTGTAAGATGAATTCTCAACAGAAATTGAAGAGTTTTCAAAATCATATCAGGCAACTGCAGTGTTTCTGAAGATAAGAATGACACTGTATTACTAGATATACTCTAAAAGCCAGCAAACAATCATGGCTGAATGAGTGTGCCATGCTCTGGTTGTGCATCTAGTGTTTGGAAGCCATCTCTGATGATAGGAGCGAGACAGTCTTGACTGATGTGGAGAATGCTTACATAGCAACAGACTTTTATAAGAGACTTAACAGAGCTAGCTAAAGATGACCTTTTACTACGACTGCCTAATCTGGAGACAACAAAGACACGTCTAACAGAGCCGTGCATCATGGTTCAAGGCACGCTCCACTCTCAAGTTCTGATTATCTGTTCGCGTCGTACATCCTTTCGAGCGCCTCCACCTTTGCCTCCCTTTGATGCTATAATCTAGGCTGGAGGAGCCTTAGAGATTACTGCAAGGTTCGGCCACGGGAGTGGCAGTCTGTCTGACGACAGCACAACATCTGTCTCCTTCCTCTCCAAACAGCAGCGAGAATCGTCTTCCTGCACCTGAGCCAAAGATCAGTCTTCCTCCGGGAATCACGTCACCCAAAAAGTCACCGCGCAAGAAGCGCACAGCAGGCTCTCGCGATCATCCGGTTTATTCCAGTGTCCTCACCACTGTCGTCCAAAGGGACATTTAACAAAGTCTTGATACTCTTACCCATCAGAACCGTGGAACACTTTTTTTTTCACGTATCATGCCCAGTTCCATTTGTTGTCAATGACATCATCATTGAGCTCAACACCTATTTGGGGAAAACCCAAGGTACGAACAAATCAAACATGAATTCTGATAACTTGAGATTTGCGATGATACAGAGAATGAGACTATATTTTATTTTTTTACTATCAAATGCAATGATTATACTGATTTAGGGAGTTTTGAAAAATATCTACACATTGAAAAGGGTTTACCCCCTTCCTCTGGAATCCATACAAAGCTGACCTAATTCCCACTCAGAATGAACATGATGCAACCTCCCTCACTTCCCTTGCCTCAAGGCATAGAATCACTTGGGAGCATCATGTGTTGATCCACTACTCTGCACCACACATAGGGACACTCTCTCTACATCATATTATGAATCTACCTGCATCACTTCCAACTTCCCCTCCTTCCAGCTATCCTGAAGCCCTGGGATGCAGGGATAAACAATCTTGGATAGTGTTTTTAAAAACCTGGAGCATGGGGATTCATGGAATGAGAAAGCTGACCCAGTTCAGATATATTCAAGAATCCCCAAATGTGTACAGCTTTTAATCACTGATCTCTGAGTAAGTAGACACATAGCCGCAGAATCTTGACTAGAGTCAACTGTTACCAATGAGCTTACACTTCAATGTACATATTCGCTGAGCAGTGCTAATCTTGGTTTTCATATATACAGTGGGCTTGTGGGCAGCGAATGAATTGGACCACTCATGGATCTCCATGCTACCGGTTCTTTAAATCACATCAGTGTAGGTCCAGCTATATGTAACATAACTCGTACAAGCTCTAAAAAGTTGAGAGTTATATCTGATATAACACTGACATGGCCTGTTCACATATCTTGAGATGTCCCTATCACAAAGCATGGTTAACATATCATACTCCTGAGTAGTGGTGGACGAAATACGATCATCTTAATTGATGTCCTCTGATCATAACAAATGTTTATTCCTCCTTGTCCTATATATCTTGATATGTATATGAAACCTGCTCACTTCATTCACACCATGTCATCTATCCAGCTGCAAGGTTCCCTCTGGTCAGTTGTTTTAAAAGATACTTGGTTGCCATGGTAACACCATCAAGCTCAATTTCACTAGTTTTCACCAGTCTGTACTCTCACAGGCACAGGGCAATATTTCTTACGGGCAGGATGAATAGTCATGCAGATGTTTGGACCTTATCACACGGTTGCCAAAAAAGTTATAAATAATCTTTAATTCGGAGATATACCCAAATGGAATCTGAGAGATACTTGCTAGTTACATGCAACTCACTTGCAACAATCATTTCTTAATCCGTTGAGGATGAGTCCTGTTTATACTCAGTCAAGTATCTATGGGAAATCAACCTGTCTTCAACGGGTTAATCAGGTAGGCATTTATCGTATCCGGGCAATTACCCCCGGAGGGCAATTACCCCCGGAGGGCAATTACCCCCCCGGCCAAATACTGGTTAGCAGTAAGGTAAGAGTAAAGATTAGGGTTAGGGTTAGGTTTAGGGTTAGGAGTTTGGGTTAGGGTTAGGGTTAGGTTCAGGATTAGGATTAGGATTAGGGCCAGGGGAAGGGTGCGGGGTAATTGCCCAAGGGGTAATTGCCCCAGACCCGGCATTTATATCTTCTCATCAGGACATGAAGATATGATAAACATCTGTATCTTAACCCTTTGAGGATGAGTCCCAAGTATACTCGGGCAGGTGTCTATGGGAAATGCATGTTGTAGCAAAATTAGCCCATCCTCAATTTCAGAAAGCCTCCTGCAGAATCAGGGATATTTCACAGCTCTGCCCTGACACATGACTGATATTTATACCAAATTATACATTTTGTAATATTTTGTATCCACTTAAATCTGTAAACAATTCATTATAAACCTTCATTGCTTGATTTTATTCAACTACATTCAACATATAATCCTTACAAAAAAAAACATAATCCTTGCAAAAAGTTTTTGTAGACATATTGCCTTGAAGGGCCAGTGGATAATTGATACAGAACTGGGTACTGTAAGATATAATGGAAACCTTTGTCACTTGCCAATTGTAATGGACAATTGTCAATTGTCAATGGTAATCTCTGTCACTTGCAACATCTTCAGACATTCTCATCATGGGGATTTTTTAATGAGCAATATAGATGAAACCACAATTCAAAGTCATGCATGGACAAGTGAAGAATGCATAAACCCATGATGTCTTTTCTTGAAACTACAATGTATGACAATCTTTGTCCATGTAAAACCTTTCACTCATCATTCTGGTTTAAAAAGAGGGTAATTACAGCTTCCCCAGTAACAGTTGTGAACTTATACTTGTATGCACACATGGTAGTCTATGGATTCTTAAAAAAACAAAACAAAAACAAAAACACAGGTTCCAGGTGTCATGATTTTAATGACACATTTCCTAACAGGGTTGCACTATCACAGTTGTCAACACTTTAGACAGTACTGTGTACATGTCTCAAAATACAGTGATGAAACCATTTTGGAAATACCCCGACAGAGGCTTGTCTGTCAACTTTTGACATCCTTTCTGCAAAATAATGCAAAAATAATAGGAAAAATAATGCCTCCGGCACCACTTCTTGGCGGAGGCATAAAAAAGCTGGAAACAATAACTTGCCGTCAGCAACCATACAACGACAGAGTCTGTCACATCATAGATGTGTATTTCTTGGCACAAGTAATATTTTTGAATGAATCCCTCAGAATTCATCACATCCATTTTTATTGCAAAGCACCGAGTCTTGGTTTCACAGCAAACGACAAAGGTCTAATAAAACTTGAACATCACCCTGTAGAGTGTGATTTTGATATTTTGAACAATGAACAACTGCATCATTACATTACCAGTACTGTTTACTTTACATGTACATGAAAAAATGAATTTTAAATTCATCTCAACTGTACTGTTGTACATCCTAAGCTTTTATACTTTGTCTCTCTGAATCACAATGTATGATACACATACAAAAATGCATTAATAATGCCCCAATGAGTAAATAGATGAATACATAGTAGTCATTAAATAAATGAACAAACATCAATCACACAGGTAATCAAACCTTAAGATGATCCTAGAAAAAACATCTATGTTTAATTCTGTGTGTGGATTTCAGGCAAAGATTCTTAACTTTTTTTTTTCTCTGTACACTTTATAGCTATTGGAGACAAGCAATCTGATTCACCTGTCTATGCACGAGTGAATTTCTATCTCTATGGTCAATGGTGAGTGTTTACTCTCCTATGGCATAAATGGTCTGGGGAACTGAAGAGGAAAGATTTGTCAGCTGAGAGCCAGAAGGGTGCTAATACTCAAGTCAATGGCATTTAGTGCCCTTTGGTTCTCAAATGATGGTTTGCCCTCATAAGTAGGCACCAGGCACTGAGACATGCCAAAACCTGAGTGATGATCAGAAAGAGTTATGATCACAGAATTGATGATGACTAATTTGATAACAAATATTGGCCTTGTAGTTGAGGCATATCACAAATCAGCTTCAACCACAGAGTTTAACACTATACACATTGGTCCCTCAGCCATGTCTTGAGTCTTAATGATAAAACAATGTTTACAGTTAGTCATAAACACTGAATGAGGAAAATAAGATCATTGTACTGCATTTAGCTTTTTCCTAACGCAAGAGATACAACTGCCATGAAACTTCAAGTGACAATGATATAGGACAGGCACGTCATACATAAACTTGGAAATGAGACAAGCAAAAGGTGGGCGCACACAAACAAAATAGCAGGATTTCAATTGTGATCCACTTCCTGATTTTTGTTTGTTTGTTGGTTTGTTTTTTGCATGTGTGCTTGTTCAGATCTAATGATGGAAATATCTAACTGCCGCTGGCAATATTTTGCCGACCAAACAATGCATGTCTGACGTCTACCGAAATGATATCCCTTTTCTTTGTGTTTGCGTGCTATTTGAATAACGGGATAGAAAAAAAAAACAAGATTATTTGCTCTACCATCCAGACAGTCATTGCGGTGCAAATTATCACACTATTTCTCAAATAATCATGATCATTTCGAAATTATCACAAGATTTCTTGTGATTTTTAGCACAATGCTGATCATGCTATTTAGTGAGATATTTATGTCCACACTAACAAAGATCTTACGATATGGATCGCAGTTCAAATCTTGAGATGTGGATTCCGCTAATTCATGTCAGTGTAAATCGCACTGTTGTTGATCATCAGGATTGTCTGAGTAGTGACAAAAAAAAAAATGTCCTGAAACTACTAAGTAGGTCTATGCCTGCAAAAACAAACTCATGAAATCTGATAACCTGATCGAATTGTTCTTGTTCTCCAGCAGTTTAAAGATAATAAAAAGTTTTGGTACCTTTCAAATAACTAACACTGTGAGACTTACTCGCCCCAAAGTGCTCTAATTTCTTAGTAATCATGCAATTAACTGCGACCAGCAGCCCCATACGCATAGCGTACGTGTAATGGGGCTTCGCATTGTAGCATTCAGGATCATGACAGATTTAGTATCGCGGGTAAATATCAACTTAAAATCCAGAAAATTCTTCCATTTGAAGACTTACCAATCAAGTTGAAGTCTTGAAAACAGGCTTCGTGCAACGTTTGGTTCTGCCAATAGTCCCTTTCTGTTCGAATTGATGACTGAATGTGACTCTGTCGAGAGGACCTTGGGAGAGCTACATACACTGATTACTACGGCCAGCGCATACGCACACAATCATCACATGCGAACAAATTTCAAATCCACGAACGGATAAGATGTTTGCGTGCCCATGCGCTGGCCGTCAATTCAGTGTAGATCTCCGAATGTCCTCTCGACCGAGTCACATTCAGTCATCAATTTGAACAGAAAGGGACTATTAGCAGAACCAAACGTTGCTCGAAGCCTGTTTTCAAGACTTCAACTTAATTGGTAAGTCTTCAAATTGAAGAATTTTTTGGATTTTAAGTTGATATTTACCAGCGATACTAAATCTGTCATGATCCTGTAAGCTACAATGCGAAGCCCCATTTAGCTATGCGTATGGGGCTGCTGGTCGCAGTTAGCTACTCAGTATGCGTATGGGGCTGCACGCTGCTGGTCGCAGTTATCATGCAATAATGGTTTCGTACAATACGTGTGCTACCTCGCCGCCGTACGGCGGCGGCTCTGGTATGAAACCATTATTGCATGATTACTAAGACATGAGAGCACTTTGGGGCGTGTAAGTCTCACAGTGTTAGTTATATGAAAGGTACTTTAACCTGAAACACAAACTCAAGACAAGGAAATTTAGGGAAACTTTTGAGGTAATACCAAAACTTTATATTATCTTTAAACTCTACGGAGCTAGACCAGAATAGAAGGTAACTCACTAGTTTTTTTCTTTTTTTTTTTTACAAAGTCAAGTTTTAATTCCCAGCAAACACCAACATGGCCTGTATACAGATCTTCAGATGAGCCAATCAGAAAGACACATCCATTATATTGAGCACCCTCAGTTAACTGGCAGGAATGAAAATGTTACAATGTGCTATTTTCGCACAGGAGAGAATTATTCTACCCTATGTCATTCATCTGACAAGAGAGTTCATCTGTTATGTAACCTTACTGAACATCTTCCACTTTGGTCCAACTGAGATACTTGCAAGATCATTGGACCAGCTAACTTGCTGTCATGGCAACACCACCAAATTCAGGACCATGAGGTGAGACCAGTTTGCCATTTCGTAGGTAGGGGTCAAGTTTGGATTGGAGTCCCCTTTCTTGAAAGTACAGTGACCTATATTTGAAATCAAACTCTCACTCATCTGGCACTTTGCATTAGAAAATTTGCACCAAGTTATTCTGCCTCACAGCTCAGAACGATCAAAAAAATAATAAATGATCTTGTCATTTGCATCTAGTTCTTTGTGTCTCCATATCATTCAAAGAGCAAAGCATACTTTTTACCAAAAAATAAAAAATAAAGAAAAATTTGAAAATGCCATCATACACATTACTAACATCTGGCCTACTGAACTAGTGAAAATGATTTAGAACTGAGATCATTATCAAATGGAGAGAAACTGAGTAATCATCAACCAAAAATTGTGTACTGTACATAATAATCTAAAACACTGGAATTCTTCCCTGATAGTTTAAAATACTGATGTTTTCTCTCCTTCCCGTCCTCTGTGTATATTCCCCTCCACAGTGTCAATGGTGACCATGTGGCATGTAGCAAATATGCATCTAGCTGTCTTTACAAAGCCATGGTGAATTCACATAATCATGTTCTTTCCCTTCCTATCATGTTCCCATGCAAGCCCCACCAGATTAGTTCCTCCATTTTGGCAAGAATCTAATCCTCAGTAAGTATGTCATCCTGTCAGGACACCTGGAGATTTTGCTTAATTTCAAACTACTGCCAGCTACAGTAGGAGAAGAAAAATGTAGAGAGGAGTGTTAATGAAGATAGTGTACTAGGCAGTGACAACCTCAGAGCAGCAACTGATAAGGCGAATATCCTGGAGAAAAGCTCAACATGACTTGAAAGGGAATACAGAATTCAAACTAACATTAGATAGATCAAATCATGTCCAAATTTTGAGACCTTACTATAAATATTGATATATGTATGTCATCATAGAAGATATCAAATGTTTGAGCAAACTTCCATCAACTCTTGTATTTCAAATGTAATGTTAAATACCAGTTACTTTTTTATATATCTCATTGCAATTATTGCTGTTTGTTTTTAATGTGAAAAGTAGTGTAAAGGGCTTCAGGATGAGCCGAAATCCTTGGTAATCACTGCCAGAGATTGGAATAAAAAGCATTCCCAGTCTCATACTTTATTTTTCTGAATAGGAAAATTTGTTTCTGATTTGCACAAGAAGCCCATTCTATTTTTGTATATGAACAGTCATTCTTTTGGAAAGATACAGATTTTTTTTTTTTTTTTTTTTTTTTTTTACATTAGCACTTGATCAAAGCTTTGAAGGATCACATATAAAAAATTCAATCCATTGTATCCTGCTTGAATAACATGATGAACATCTTCAATAACACACAACGTCTCTGTCTCCCCTCAAACAAGCCTAAATTTTGGAACAAGAAAAACATGAAGTTTTTAAAAATTAATCCCACACCTGACAGACTTATGGCGACGACCAAGGGCAAGATAACTCTTTTCATCATGGCCACGGGAGGCCATGTCTTCCAACTCATACTGCAAGGAATTTATAATGATTGACAGATGCTACCATCACTAAGCCTTCCTCTCTGCTGTGCCAAATAATTCACGGCATGCCCTCCATATAGTTACACTCACTAAATATTTCAGGATTACATTTCTCACAACCTTCTCTCCATAGAGTACTTTGAACAAAGTCGAGGACAAGTGTTATAAACATCATTCACAGTGGCTAAATCTTCTGCTCATTATGTCAATGTGCTTAACCCGTTGAGGACGAGTCCCGAGTATACTCGGGCAGGTGTCTATGGGAAATGCGTGCTGTAGCAAAATCAAACCGTCCTCAACGGGTTAAACTTCAGATCCATATCATCTGTTACTCAAAGACATTTGAATGTCAAGATCAAATGATGTGATAATAGAGGGCAATATCTCTGAATTGCTATTAAAGTTAGTATGCATTCCTTTTGCTATACAGAGATACTGCGACACTTTATTTCTAGAACTGGCAATTCATTGTAACCGATGCTACACTCCCAAAAAGCATTCAAATATGATGCTCTTAACAGCAGTTTTTAGCACAATGACTTGTAATGACACATTTACCCCTCTAACTGCACATACATCATAAGATAAGAAGAAGGTGGTGCAAATTAATCTTAGATTTCACCACCTGTTTAGTGCATTTTCTCCGGCTGTTTTTGAACCTGGAGTCTGATTCTGTCTGCATTCACTAGTTGTTGCTAGGTAGGACAAGATATGACAAGCCTTCTAGTAGCTACGATAAATCTCATGAATGCATAAAATTCATTTTGAAACTCGTCTCTATGAGTATACACGATAACAATACGGATAGATGAACATGGATGATTTGATTGGGGGAAGTGGAACTTGACAAGTGGGAATATATTAATAAATGAATGGAAGTTAAACATGATATTGATATGACATGACACTAATTTGGCATGTTTCAGAGAAAGGTGGTATAACCACATCATACATCAATCAAACAACTGTCGTATCACCTTGAAAAAAAAGTCAAATTTTAATCTAAGCCTGATGACTGAATGTGAATCCAGACAACAGAACATGAATAAGCATTGATCTTTCCCATGCCAAGTTCATACAGAAATATTATTGTATTAAAGTTTTGCTTTGCTCTTTTTCAGTCAGAGACATTATTGATGAGTTAAGTGAAACAGTCTCCCTTTCTTTCAGTGTTTTGGAAGAAATCCAGCCACATGAAGTGAACAATCAAGCAATGTCACGCAATTCAAGCTTAAAGTCACCATTACACAATTTATGCTCTTACTCTGACCTCATACCATTTAATAAAGTTATATTACACAAACACACACACACACACACACACACACACACACCTCAGCATCTCAGGGATTATGCTTTTTTTATATCAACTCTGACTAGTTTGGCAGACCCATGAAAATTTCTGGAGAAATTCATATCTTACTTCACAGGATAAAATAATTCATCTCTGACACCCTTCCAAATTTCTATCCAGCAACTGCATGATATAAAAGCGTTACATTATTTCAGTGAATCTGAGCAGATACCTAACTTTTAAAACCCATGTCTTTTAGAACTTAAATACAAAATGACTGATAAAAATAACACATGTACAAGCTACAAATGGCAAAAAGTAACTCTTAAAACTTGCATTATTTCACTCATGTATAGTTCATGTTTCTACTTTTATAAAGAAGTGTGATAAAATGAATACTGATCATGTCTTGTTTGAGGGAAAGCTGATATATGAACAACTCAATTGAGCATGTCTATAGCCATGAAATATGTGCAATATATTATCTAAAAGTTATGGTGAAGTGGATATACATGCAGGAGAAAAATGAAACAAATGGCTATATTCTATCCCATCATAATATGACAAAAAATTGCAGTTATTGTCTAATCATTTCTAAAACACACTATGACCATTGTTCACTTAAACCAGTTTTGAGTAAAAGAATGCCTGTGTTAAAGGCACAATTTGCCATTTGCAGATGAAACAAAAACCCAGCGTTAGTGCTTCAAAATAGTTCTACAATGTGAGTTAGGGATAGAAACAAAAAATGTAAAAGTTAAAAATGTTAAGTATTGTTAAATATACAAAATGTGAACAATAGTTATAATAAAAATGTTTTTTAGACTAAACTGTCTACAGTTACGGTTTAATGAGAAAAATAGTGATATCTCCTTATATTTTACGCTTTATTGCAAAAAATTTATATGATAGGATGTTTTGTGATACAATAGACCTACACATATGCATCAAATGTGATATCTTGAACATTTTTTAAATCACTGCTCCCAAAGGTAAACAGGACCTTTAAGAGCTAAGAGTGACCTACCTTCAGGTTCTTGCTGCTTCAAGCACGAAAACCACTTTTTTGATGCCATGGTTGATACAAATTCTGATATCCAGACAGGTGATTTTAAACAGAGAAACGACAAAACCGCATTCAAAACTATAAACACAGGTCCCCTTGAAATATCTGATTATTCCGTGATCAGTTGATTACGAAGTTGAATTCACTTTGCATATCATTGGATGATCCCTTTGCTCATTCCACCACAAGATCTGATGCGTAAAGTTAAGCGAGAAATACAAGAATCACATGATCCCGTCTCCAGAGAGGGGAGGATAGCATCTCCTTTTATACAAAGTGATTGGCACGAATGTTAGGCAACTAGTCACGTGTGCCATGTACGACTCCTCTGTCTTATCAGCTAGTGTGATTCTTGGCAATGACCTACTACACATTACGTGATGGCAAGGACCGACTTATTTATCTCACTGCCACATCGCCAGTCTCAATTTAAAACACTACAACTGAGTCCCTCATTCCAATCAGTCAACAAGGCGAATCCTACCACTTCAAGAACAATGGCAACTCTTTGAATCCTTCAAATGTATTATGAAGCAATCAGTGAAAGGGATATGCTTAAAGATCCAAACACAACTGTACTGATAATCAACCAAGCTGGCAGCATAGTAGAAGTGTTCAAAAGTACAGCCATACGGCGCATCGCTCAAGTTCTCGTACGTTAGTAAACAAAAGCAGTTGTCGTCATCAATGCTACGGGTCCCCCCACCCCCTTCGAGTTCAGCCGAGCTGGGGGGAGCTAAAATTATAACGGATAGGAAGTTGAGTGAGTCAGGAAAGCTGTCAGGTCTGGGGACTCTGCGTACAAAAAGGATATGAGTCTGTCTGTCACAATCTTCTCACTTTTTCTCTTTATCAGTTTGTCTACCACTTCCTGGTCCACTGCAACCACTCCAACAATAATCATGTACTCTCCACTATGTATTATTCTACATGATGCGATCCATGTTTTTCAGGAGACAGTGCACATTATACAACAGTAACATGTACATCCTCCCCGTAGCGTTGCTACAGTTACTGCAACTAGAGCTTCAGTACGTGATGGTTACAGATGCCATTCGTGTCAGTTTGCTCGGATGGAAACTATCTTCCACTCGCCTTGCATCTCCCTGTCTCCTTTTCTTCCTTCTCGCTTTCTAAGTTAGCTGGAATCTTGGATCAGCTTGTCTCAGCTGTAAATTTGTCGCATAAGATATTCACGGTTCAATTGCAAATCCAGACAAGTGACATACGTAGTCACAAGCAAAGGGTATGCATCATTTGCTATGGCAATGATCACTTTCCCTATTCTATACCCTTGCCTGATACCGCTCTCCCCGTCATGCTGTTATACATTTCTGTGTGCGTAGTCTACTGGTATCTTCCAGGTTCTCTTTGTTGCCAAATGTGAATGTTGTAACTGGGTCAATAATTGCCTTGACTGGCATTGATGTAGTGCACCAGCAGTTTGTTTTCTAATGACCACCGGGGTCCCATCATGACACAAAGGGGTTCCGGCGACAACAAGTGCTAATTGTTTCGTCCTGGTCACTGGAAGACCAAGGAGTCAAGTGTGAGGCACCAGTGCTGAAGGGACGCCTGTTGATGCCCCTCCCATACCGCAGAATTGATTCTATTGACTCCTGACTCGACTGGCACCTTGCCTCTGCGAAATACAAACTTCTGCAAACAAGTCAACCACATTTTCTTCTTTCTCTCTGGACCTCTCTTTTTCACAGACTCACAGACTCACAGACAGACAGACAGACAGACACACACACACACACACACACACACACACACACACCCCTCAGAGCATCTTGGTTATCAGAAGGCACTGACCTCCTGCAAGGCCAGCAAAGGACTTGGCTTTCACCCTTCACTTTCATCCTTCTGATAAAGCCACTGAGGGTGGGCCCAGAGCCAAATGATGTGGGACACATTATTGGGCCACTCCTCAAGGACTAAGAGTGTTATGGTAATGATGAGAATTCCATCTAAATATTTATTCATATCTAAATCAACACAAGGAGTGATCCCCTGACATCCTTGGTTTATTTAGATACAGATCGGGATTTCTGCTTACGGTATGGTATGGTCAGCAGAATTCTGACACATTATACCTAAAAATTATCAAAATTTTGCCTCTGACTTTTGTAAATCAATAGGAATTGAATCTCAATTCTTGACTACTTCAGGTAGGAGTGTAGATCAGAGGAGCTTCATATAACAAGAATAAACAACTTTGGTCTGAAGTATCTATCCCACTGAGTTTATTAGATAAAAGATGTGCTAGCAGATACAGAAACCTACAAACAAAACTGTTGATGTCGCTTTTCAAACATGCAATATTTATGAAGGTGCAAAATCAGAATGAATGTCTGAACACAGACCCTTAATACTCATAAGACTACACCAGTATGTTTTCACAAGATGCAGATTATGACTGTGATGACTGTAAAAATTGGGTCTCTAGTTTTTTACATGTCTATTATGTTACATTTTGGTCTATTATGTTACCGTTACAGTCTTTATCTTTCTCATATTACATGGTAGAAAATATCTATGGAGATTCTTTTTTTTTCGGGGGGGGGGGGGTGGTGAACAAGTCAGGTCATAGCTATAATGTATTAGGATTAATCCTGGTAATCACATGATTATACATAAAGTTCTCTTATGAGATGATGTGAATTTGCACATCGCCATGGTAACACAATTTTGTGGCCTATAAATAGGTACAGCTGGCCATGCTCAAATTCAAATGGTAGATGCACTTTTTGTCTTAAATATTATACATCCAACCGAAATATACAGATAACAGCTCATCTCCTATCTGTGAGGTGACCAATGTAGCAGGAAAGATTGCAAGGGCTTTGTATAACCAGGTTAGGGTTTGTGGTAGGGGATTTCACTGATATTGTGGGAAGCTTGACGTAACCCTGGAATCAAAACGGGCTCTCCTTCTTCCAGGAGACTTGCTATCCCCAGCTAAGAGGAACCTGCTCACATCCATAAAATCTCCCTGGCTAGATGCCATAATTCACGTACACACATCTTTCACTCATTTTTGGAGAGATCTGGAACTAGTCCAGCACAGATATTCAAATTTTCTCTCCATTTTAGCAAGAACCTACTCAGTGCATCTTACAGAGAGATCTTCCAGGAAGTGACCAAGTCATACATACACTGATTTGAAGGAACAAATAAAACAAAGTATCTAATTTTGATAAACAGTGCTCCATTTGACATATATCAAATCACAAGAGAAATATAATAATAATCCCCCAAATATAATGTTACATGAATGCTGATGTTTTCAGCAAACTCAGTAAAGGAAGCTCAGTGGGTGGGTTTGCCTTAGATTCGGTGCTGACTCTTGGTGATGAAAGGATTTTGAGGAAATTTCCTCAGCAAGGGAAAATGTCATCCTCATGAGCTGATGGTTAAGATTGGCTCACTGATGAAAGCCATGTGCCATGAACTGAAGTCACAGTCTAAGCTGGGAGGGGCAAACATTGCTGACTTAAAGGCATAATTTACCATTTGCAGATGAAACAAAAACCCAGCATTAGTGCTCTAAAATATTTCTAAGATGTGAGTTAGAGATAGAAACAGCCACTGTAAAAATTTGAATCAGTAAAATCGATGTTAAGTATCATTAAATATACAAAATGTGAACAATAGTTATGATAAAAATGTTTCCGGACTAAACCGTCTACATACAGTTACGGTTTATTGAGAAAAATACTTACATCTCCTTATATTTCAGGTTTTATTGCAAAAATTTTATATTGCAGGATGTTTTGTGGTACAACAGACCTATGCATATGCATCAAATGTGTCATCTTGAACACTTTTTTGATCACTACTCCCAAGGTAAACAGGACCTTAAAGTACTACCGAACATGCAAAGGGGCTGATAACTTAAAATTACTCTCAAGATATGTCACTTACAGACACTTTCAGTTATGGGTATCTTCAGGACTCGATTCTTCATGTTTTCTTCATACTGTAACAACTTAACACAAAAACATATATACACACACATGCACAATATTGCACACTCTCTTCTTTTTCCTTAATCTTTCTTTCTTCAGAAATAAAAATAACAATAATAGAACTGACAGGACATTTCTCTACCTGAACAATGCATACTTTCAGATGCATTGATGTCTCAATTTCTTTTTTTCTTTCTTTCTTTTTGACCAGTAAATCTTAGGTTCGGACCAGCAAAAAATGGAAAAAACTGGGTATTTACTGTCCCGACAGGCACAGGTTGGACCAGTAGAAAAATGTGCTAGTGTGCAGCCTTGAAGTATGTGCCTTGTTATGCTCAATTTTAAAATTTGAGTAAAACAGGGGGAAGGAGGGAAAATGGTACTTAGCAGTAAATAATTCACATTATACACAGTTTTTGACAAGTTAAATCTAATCCAATTCTAGTCTTCAGAATGTATGATTCACATCTAAAATTTTCCATCCTCCATTTGAAAAGTCAGATTCTAAGTTTCTATACTATTCCCTTCATAGGTCACGTACACGATCTCAAATTTCTACTGGAACACTTCACAGCTCTCATTAAGATCATAAATTAGAAATTTAAGACCCAAAGGTGTTACTCTTTCAAGTATTTCTTAACTCTATCAACAACTATCATTCCTTACAGAGAATCATTGCAAAGAACAAGTCACTAGAGTGTGATACAGAACCACTGCCACATAAAGTGACATTTTGCCAGAAGCGCTATTATTTTGTTTACTTAATGATACAAGTCTGTGCATGTTGCTATGTTTCATAAATGTACGGGCTTTACCTGATGGTGTTAATTCACCCTGACTTCGTCAGTTAATTGCGTGTTTTCTTCCAGAATTAACTTTGTTGCCATAAAAAAAAAAAAACCTGAACAAATGGTGGATCCATCTAGAACTCATTGGCCAGAAATATACAATAAATATATAATTTTTAAAAGATTTAACTTGTGTGCAATTCAGGGTATTTTGCAAGACAAAAAAGCAAACATTGTGAAGATCAGTACACATTATTACAGAGGTAAAAGTTTTCAGTGACGCTTTTGATTCTTGAAAGAATTAATCACAATATTCGACAGAGATGGGTAACAAGAAAGTTTTCCAGATAGGAACAGATATATAAGACTGACATATAGCAAAATCTGCTTTACAAAGTGCTGACATGGTCCTTTAAACTTGTACTGGGATCTTTCTTTATAAAATGTTATATACTGGTAACCAAGAAAGAGGAGTACTCAGTTCTCTGATGGAACGTTACCCCTGTATACTCCACAGAACGCTGCGGTGCAAGCATGTAGCGTGTTATTTTCACTTTGAACTTATTATCTTCTCTTTTGACACAAGCTCATCAAATTCCTGAGGTAGGTCTGTAGCTGATATCCTACTTTCGGCTCAGCTTACTGAGTCACCCATCCTGCAATCGCGTCTTCCCGTCCATCAAACTAATCTGAGCAGTCGACGAGGGTGCAAAGAAAATGTGCAACTCACTGTCTCCCTCTACTGGCATGTTGTGGATAATGACTCAGTTTTCGGGAGATGGGACAAAATGTTTTTAGTCAGGTCTTTGAACTCCCATGCTACTACTAGTATAGATCTATTTTGCTAAAATGAAGGGCTTTGACATTTAGTGCTCTGCATGCTGAGTACAACATACAGTTGTATTTGATGGAGAAACGGCCTCCAAGTGGCACAGCACTTTGGAAAAACAACAGGCATTAACATAAGAGAGAGTTTGACACACAAAAATGAATCAGAAAGTTGCCATTATCTGTAGAATTGAGAGCATAGAAAGAGTCAAAAGTCTAGAAAGAATGGTAATACAGAATTCCACAACAGTGAACTATATACTTCCTGATCTTCTCTTGATTTAATACTGTTTGTTAACCCGTTGAGGATGAGTCCCGAGTATACTCGGGCTGGTATACGGGAAATGCGTGTTGTAGCAAAATCAAACCATCTTCAACAGATTGATAATAGTTTCTTAGTTTCCTTTGAATATAGGAGTTTTCTACACATGTAGGTAAAACTTGACAAATCCATACTTGACTGACCTCTGACACTGGTCCACAATATGTTCATATGACTACTGTAAAACATGATATATTCGCGACATGAAATTTTAGCGAATTGGAGCTGACGGCCTTTTTTGCAGCATAAAATTTTCGCAAATTGCCACTGGCATTCAATGCATATAGTGTAGACAAAAATTTTCGTGTGCATTTTAATTTCGCGAATCTTGGCGCCCGCGAAATTCGAGCAATTAAAACGCACACCAACATTCCTTGTTTTACAGTATATTCAGTGATCTACTGAATCTTTTACTATTTCTTTTTTTATTTTGGGGTAGGGAGGATCATTTGCCCATTAGACTGCCAAAAGCAAGGACCATTGCATGTCTTTATGGTTAAGTTATCACATGTTTTGAACAATTCAAATATGTTCTTCCATATGGTCCTCTATGAACATTCAAGGTTTTATTTAATTTCACATAATTTCATTTTATTTTACTTATTTGTTTGTTTCTGTACCTTCATACAGATGAAACATTTGCAAATTTCATCATGTGATCACAGGGAATGCACAAATTTCTCTTGTGTAAGATGATAATGGGACATAAGCTGACACTATACATTAAACAAACAGGAGGGTTACGGCTTTTTATGCAAAGCTTGATGTGCTTACAGCCCTTGTAGCAAATCAATTAAGTTTTTACGATGGAAGTGACTTGTTTGAGAGAAGATACAACAAGAAAAGGAGGAGGAGGATCTCTGCTTTTGTCGACTAGGGACAGATTTTGGGGAAGAATTTTTGATATCACATATTAGGTCTGCATAACTCACTCACTCGTAAGTTCTAATATGAATTCCGAAGATAGCATCAATTGATGTTTGCACTGCATGCATATTATACTCTGCTGCTGTCAAGGTAAAGGCCCGGTCCCACTGGCCGACGGACACAAAGCGTATGCAGAAAGGACACAGCGGATGAGCAAAATTTAGGGGATGGCTTCATCCGCTTTCATCCGCTCCAGAAATTGACAAAATTGGCGAAAATTGGCGGTAACAGAACGGAAATAGAACTGACGTGGGTAGTATGTAGCGGGGATGTTAAATGGATGTTCATCGGAAGCCTAGCGGATGAAAGCGGATGGAAGGGGATGACAGCTCCGAAGGGGTTACCGGAGATAATTGCGAAACGGACGCATAGCAGAAAAAGCGGATGCAGAGTGGATGCAGAGCGGATGCAGAGGGGATGCTTTCGAAATGCTTTATATACGAGATGCATACGCTTACATCCTTTCTATTAACGTGCTATTAACGATGTAAAGACGTTCCACGTACCATATCTTTCCTCCCTCTTTCCGTTTTTAGCTGCAGCGGATGTGAGTTGCGAGGATGCCCAGAGGACGCAGAGAGGATGCAGCGGACGTTTAAGGGATGCCGCACGGACATACAACGTTTGTTGCTCGTATGTCGCGGATTTACATCGTACACAGCGGAAAGTTCATCCGTTCTAAAAGTTTTAAGCAGCTTAAAACTTTTTGCGCGGATGAAATCACAGTGGACGGATGCTCGATGGATAGAGCGGATGAAACATGTATGCGATGGGTACGCAGTGGATTCGTAGCGTTTTCCAACGGATGGCAAGATTTTTTGTACGCTTTACATCCTCTTTGCATCCGTAAGTGCAGTGGGACCGGGCCTTAAGCGAACATGTTTTAGTCTATAGGCCCGTGCACACACAGCGAAAATCGAAATTACAATCGCGATCTAAATTTCGATTTTTTTTTTTTTGACCGTTCATACACAAGGAAAAATCGAACTTCGTAGCAAGGAAAGAACGATCAGTGGCCAAATTGCTCATGCGCGAAACTTGCATGACCGAAGACTGACCCCAAAGTCCCAATAAAGTTGACGTTCACTCGCTACGAACGATGGGATTAAAACTACCGATTTCCTAATCTTGATCGCGCTCACACACACGACGCTTGGCAAAATAATTGCGATTATTCTGAAAAATTGCACTAAGTAGTGCGAGTTGGATCGCGATTAGGATCGCGAAAATTAGTGAAATTTTTCTGTCCACACAGGAAAAAATTTCAAAATTTTGATCGCGATAAGAAAATCAATTTTTAAATCTCACTTTTTCCCTTGTGTGTGAACGGGCCTTATGGTTCATTTGACATTGTGCAAAGCTTAACTCTTTGATTGTCCTATTGTGACTTGAAATGAAACACAGAACTCTTGAATTTTTTTCCTGCAATTTTATGATAGTGTTCATGAGTATGTGATATAATGTTTTTGGTATCTCTCCATACAGTGTGTTGTATTACATCATGAGGAATACTGCAGTATACAAACAGATGCATATCAATTTTGGGTCACCACAGTGAATGAGTGAAAATGATCTGAGCAAAGTCAAGGTCAACAAGGTAATGATAAAAAGACTTAAAGGCTGGAAAGATATGGTGCTAAAGACATTGCCAGACATTACTCCAAAGGGAGATGGCAACTTTGATTTACAGACTGGTAGATTACATTGAGAGGATGAACATTTTTTGACATACCTAGGTGCTGTAAAAGTGGATATTTTCATGTGAGTAACTTTTCGCACTCGTCCGCTTCCAATGAATTTCACATTTTTAACTCCGTAGAATCAGGACATTGACTACTGGAACATAATATGACATGCAAAAATATTTGCATGCTTTTATTTTCGCGCTAGCTTCTAGTTGGGCGATATGCGTAAAAATGTCCACACCACGAATATTTCCACTTTTACAGTAAGTACAAAGGGATGTCATTATCAACTGATGTATTCCTCCTGTACTATCATCATTCGGGAGAAAGTGCTTACGCGGAGTACAAGTGTTTATGCCACGGAAGTGAACCAGTGGTAATACAGTGTCTTTCCCATTATTTGGCATCGGTAGTCATTGGCAACAGGGAGGGAATGAGGCAGAAAGAATGTGAGGGAGGGTAACAGAAATTGATCCTGAGCCATTATTTTCTGCATAAATCCCTTTCTTATCTAGATACCTTCTGGAAGGAGATCGGAAGCCCCTAAAAGGGACCAGCAAATACCACTGCACTCATATACTCATTCCATATGTCTTTAGTGAGCAATCCAGCTACCATTTAAAGTTCTGAGGCTACCAGCCAGTTCTGCACAAGAAGCCTGGAATGTCTGGGGCTAGTATCTACTTGCCAAGCCCAGGCACTTGTCCAGATTTCATGAAAGAGAAATATTCTTAAAATATAATTAAATGCCTCACCTTAAAGACTAACTTTTTTTTTGTTTTTTTATTGTCCGAAAATGGAAATTCTTTTTGCCCAATTGATCGTGGGCCCGGCAGCCACTGAGCAGCGCCAGATCGACGTTGCTCTAACCTTTTCAACTGTTGAACGGCAAACAAGGTAGCAGCAACTCCCATCTTTTAACGTCTTTTGGGATGACTCGGCCGGGGTTCGAACCCACGACCTCCCGAATGTGAGGCAGCCACTCTACTTACTTAGCCAACACATCTTTAGTGTCTTGCCTAAAATGCCAGCTGAAGCATGGAGCTGCGGTTAAAGCAAGCCTGATGCTAACAGCCTTGTAGAAAACATACATGTCTGAAATGTTTCAAAAAGAATGTTCCATCAACCTGCTTCTGATTCATGGGCCCTTTATGCTGTTCCATTTTTACTCATGATGGCTCAGCTAAAACCAACAGGATCTAGATGATGGATCACTGATGTGACGACTGCTGGGTTTTTAATCTGTCCCGATGCTGAATTTGCAAGGAATAAGAATTCCAGCATTAACTTGCACTCCTCACTCTGGTAAGGATAATACAACAATTGCTACTGTGAGAGTAAGATAGATACTGCATATTTATGAAATCTTTATCTTTTTGACCATGAAACAAGATGCAGCATGTGTTGAATTTATGAGCAATACCATATCTTGGAAGAGATTGGTTAATATAATGATATTGCAGGTGCAGGCCTAATCATTCTCCTTGTGAGCCTCAAGAATCCTAGACTTTGCCTGACACTAACAAACTAATGATTCTTCCTACAATTTGCTGATTTCATGACTTTTTAGATTTACTCTGAATCTGAACTTGTAAAGATGGATGAAGAACAATTTAGCATCCCTCTGGTAAACAATTATGAATTTTTCAGAGCTGACCTCATATTTCACATCATTCACTCTGAACCATTTATGCAACCCATTTTTCTTCCATAAACTGCTAGCACTTTTGAGGAAAGCTTATCTAAGATAAGGAGATATCAAATGCAAACAGAAAAACTGACCAGAATGAATATTATTTATTAGTGAAAAATTGAGCAAAGAAAATGGGATTCCATCAGGATTCGAACCCAAGACCTCCGGATTGCTAGCCCGGTGCTCTACCGACTGAGCTATAGACAGCCCTACTTCAGTTTTTGTCCCAGAAACCCTAAATTCTCAATGCTCGGATGGTCAGAAGCTATAGCAGTGTGTTTGTGTGTGACACACACATACACACTTGAACCTGGCATAAACCCTCAGGATAATTCAACTTGGGGATAAATACGAGGGATCACTGAAGTGATGCAGCTTTTTGAGTATGTAACAAACGCAAACAGAAAAACTGACCAGAATGAATATTATTTATTAGTGAAAAATTGAGCAAAGAAATGAAAATCTTTGCTCAATTTTTCACTAATGAGGAGATATTGAGTGATTTATCTCACACAAAAGACTGTCAAAGAGAAAGAAGTATTAAATAACTGGTACCCATTAGTGATTTTGGGAAGCTAATTTCTCCTGATCTCATTGGATGTCTTTCTCGGTGTATAGACAAATCAGTGAACACATTTGCCTTTGTCCAGTCTCAATGAATAACATGTACACAGAGATTAGGCTGAAAACAGTAGGCCTACATGGGAACAATGCCAGTTCATGCTTGGTCAGTGAAAGAGAACATAACAGTAAGAGATATTCTCCTCTATTATTTGACTCAGGTATATGAAAGAAAAAGCAATTTATAAAGTCTTAGTGATATTAGGTTGTAGAATATCTGTTTGAAGTCTCAGATTTATTTCATATGGCTACTGTGGAAGTATTTGAATGCATAATGAACAAACTACCAGGGGACCATGGTTTGAAGTCACTTCTGAAGAACTAGGCAATGAGGAAAGAGTGCCCTCCCCTGGGGGCACTAAGTCCGCTGCATTGCCAGCAAACTTGAGCCAGGGACTTCACAAAATTTTGAGACTTTGTGGTCTGATGATCCTTTTGAGCAACAACAACTCATTTTCTCATTTTCATGCATTTTTAACTGGTAAAATGAACAAAACCTTCAGCACACACAACACACACACAAACTGACATTACACGGATCCCTCTTTGTAGATTCTGTGGCTTACACACCTTCCTCATAGGAATGCAATACAGTAGTCCAATTTTGTCATTAGAGGATGGAAATTCTGAAGAATTTACTAGTACTTTCATGTGTGGTGTGGCAACTGCTATGGGTTAAAACATGTCATATCTTACTCCGATAAACAATAGCTTTAGAGCCCTTTCACTGCTCATGTGATTATCTACAGGAATAAAATGTTCTGTAAAATTATATTCATGAGAAGTTATAGAATCATTTTTACTGATTTTTTAAAACAAAATTATATGTTTCATGACAATCCTTAAAATATTATGTTGACTGTAAGTATATTTTGAACAGTTTTAAAATTACAGTAACAATTATGACTGCACTCTCATGTATTACATGTTTACTACCTGTGTGGCTCAACAAATGAGATTCTAGGATAAAATGTAGAGAGAGAGAACGGACAGAAGAAAATTTCCCTATTACTCAGTATACAATTATTGCAGCAATTTCACTATTTACATATCACTCAGGATACTGTAAAAGTGCCACTTACAAGTTCACAGCAGAAATTCATGTTTACAATATACTTTTATCTCAGAGATAGAGCTTATAAGGAAATGATACAGATCACCAGCTGGCATGCATTAAGGCAGATTCTCAATGAGATAAACTCATAACTGCAGGTTAATTACAGCTAAACTTTGGACTAATATCATGTATTCAGTTGTAACACCATGTACTGGTCCCATTGTCCCATTGTGCCAACAGTGTAAAGAAAGAATATTTATACTGTTTACCTTAGATTGTGCTGATGTGGTTGAAGTTCCGCTTACAATATGTACCTTCTGTTTGAGTAAAGACACAAATGGTTGTATCTTGGAATGTCCAGTCACCGACGCTCATTCCACATGTGGAGTTTTTAATCCCTGTCGACAGACAAGTTTGAAATTATAAATAATCAACTGTATCATGTGTGACATTGACATACAATCATGAGTACACAATATATGACATCTAAGCAGGAAGGATAAAACATAATGCCATCTTCATGAAGTTAATTTGCCAAGTCTGGTTGGAAACAAAAGATGTTCAAATGACATGAATGGGGAAATGCCAGGTGGTCCTTCACTGCGATTTACCTCCAAGGTACTCCAAGTGTACTTAGATGTAGAATCTCCACTCCATTCCCTAATCTATAATGTGATGAGGGGAAACAGCCTTCAGGGCCTTAATACCAAATTTACTTCGTTCACTACCTTGGTGGAGGTGAAAATCATGCCAGCAGGTAAAAGTTGTAGTATCAGTGTACAAATACAAGTGTATACACTACTATACAACAGGTAAAGGAAGATATCACAGCTCACCTAACCCGTTGGTGTATGATGGTCACAAGCAAAATATTTTCTCATGAAAGAAACATTTCTCAGAGTATATGATTTACTGACACTTGGTAAGGTTTCCATTCATCTTGGATAACCATGCCAGGAAATAATTCATGTGGGAATGACTTCCCTTCAGTCTCAAAATGACCCAGGAAATACACACATTATGTGCTATCAAACCTGTATGCAGTGATAAATAATCATAGATTTTTATACCATATTTTTAAAATGTAATGCCATTCCACGGCCTCTTTCATTTTAGTACTTCTGCAGCAGCTTTGGAATATCCCAATTGATAATGGTTTTCTTTTCAATGTTCCATGTTCTAGGCATCTATAAATAAGGTATGATATTCACTCAGTTTTATTTGGCATGCTGTGAAAGCTGTCGAGCCATTGCCATGGGAACCGCAATGGCCCAAGTGGGTTCTTACAGGCATACAGACAGCTAGCAGCTGGGTTTGACTTATTCAGGATCAGCCCTACATCATACCACATGGTTGGTACAAACCTCCATGCCTTATACAGGCAACTCAAAAGGAATGAAATTAATTTCATCTCCAGAGACTCCAACCCCAAGCACCTTCTGACCTGGAGATTCTCCCGCCTGAAACCCCTAGCACCCAGGAGACTCCAAGTTGAAGCGCGAAGTTCCTTGCGGCCGGGATCCAGGAAGCTCTAGGGTTCTAGATGCTCTCTAAGGCTTATTTTGCAACGTACAATGGCAATAAGTAAGAAATCCTTTCCAACAGGAGACAGAGAGCCAGGGCGGAGAAATTAAATCTCAAGCGGGAGAACAGGAGATTTTGCAATAAATGGGCTTTCGGCAGATCTCCTGTCAAAAGAGTTGGAGAGTTGGAGTCTCTGCATCTCGTTGCAAACTGGTCTGGATCTGGATCTGGATCAATACGCTGCCGGACCGTGTGGTATAGTGCAGCGGGGTAGATGAGCAGATAGCCTTTCAACGTCTACACATTACTACAGGTACTTTACTAGTCCATAATCAAGTCAACAGAATGTTATAATGGGATACAAGTGGGTATTGCCACAAAGAAATACTTGGGTTTCTATCAGCAATACACATTAATTAATATTAATAAATAAAATTGCAAGTGTCTTTTATACTACTTGGAAGTCTTGGCATATAAACTAATTAACAAATTAAATTATGAGATACAAACATGCCTATATGAATCTATAATAGATGCAAGAATACAGAATAATAGGCCTAATTCTGATGAAATAGCAAATTTCTTTCTATATGACAATCCTACAGTATCAGTGAGTTGGTCAATCAAATTCCCTTTCGGATGTATGGATGATGATGGACAGGTGCTTTCAGTTTCACTTATCACCAGAATTCCTATCCCTGTATCATCATTCTGTAAAATAGATCTACCAGGCAGTATCTACTCTTGGCCCACAATTTCTTCATGATTACCTTAGACACACATTGGCCATTTAAAAACCTGTAGTGGTATTAATAATATCTTGACATCGCTATCTCCCTTCTTTCGTACAAGCGGATGCTAGTCGAGCTCGCCCTAGTACCTCCTTGGTTTTATGTGCTGTTATGCTGTAGTGTATAGTACTAGTGCTTCCAGTGTGGCTCAGCTACCGTGTTGTCCTCAGACCACCTGCCTCCGCCTGCTTACCTTGCTCACACTGATAAACCGGAATCGCTCCCTCGCTCAACGCATCGCTCTTCGCGTTCAGAACAGGTAGCTATGCTAAACAAATACGTTGACTGGCGACGTGGTTGACAGGACGCCAAATCAGAAATGTTGTCAGTCGAGCTGGGCCACTAAAATTCATGGCGCGATCATACTCAAGCCATAGGCAGAAGCATTCTCAGTCATATTCATCTATAACAACAGACAAAATCTTGATGTATCCACGGAATTACCAGCATCTGCATCAGGCATCCGCAGTGTACTTCAGTGCAAAGCCAAGCGGGCGTCCCATTACTTCAATGGCTTCAGCGTGTCGCACTTGCATAGTAATCATTCTTACGCCATTGACAGACGGTATCAATTGTTTACCTCTTTGTCTGCCTTGGAGGCGCTCGCAGGGTTGGGCGTGTTTATCTATTTTCTCTACCTTTTTTCCCAATCCCCCTCTCTTTTTCTTTCTTCCTTACTTTTTTTCCTTTTTTTTTTTTGTCAGGTATAGAGAGACACACGGAGCGTAAGTCTGTATGGAGCGCAGAAAATAAGCGCTGTTCTCTTTCTGTTCGGTTAAACAATGCATTATGAAAGCCAATTTTATAGCAAGCAACTCACAAATTTCATGCCTCAGTGATGCTGTCACACGTTCGCTTCAACATCGACAATACAAAGAAAGAACAGTATAAAACTTTTTTTTTTTTTAACGTTAGTTGTTTCTTGCGCACGTAAAGGGGAAGGGCGTGGTCGCTACCTCCACATGATTTGGACTATAATGAATGCGCAAGTGCAGAATGCGAATCCAAGCGTGGGTTGTGCGAAAATAGTATACATTGTACTAGTATTGCCATACTTCAATGAACTCTGATCAGTACAACACCAATTAAATCAATTGCATGTTGAAGTTCAACAGATATGAATGCCTTTTGATTGATTTAACCCGTGGATCTACACCATTGTTTAACAATGGGACACAACAGAGCAAGCTTGATGTATGTTACAGTGAGTATATGACAGGTGCGCGTATCCGCGCCAATTACCCCCAGAAGGCAATTACCCCCCCCCCCCCCCCCCGGGCTAAATACTGGTTAGTGGTGAAGTTAGAGTAAAGATTTAGGTTATAGGGTTAGGTTTAGGGTTAGGACTTTGGGTTAGGGTTAGGGTTAGGATTTGGTTCAGGATTAGGATTAGGATTAGGAATAGGGCCAGGGGAAGGGTCCGGGGGTAATTGCCGAGGGGGTAATACTGTTGTCCTAGACCCCTTTATGTTACTTCTTCCTCGATCACCCTCCCCTCTCCGAGTCTCTTTCAAACACTCCAAACGGACGCATGCACCTGTCGGGTCGATAGGGATCGAGGAAGGAGTAACAAATATATAAAGATCAACAGAATTAAATTATCACATATGATATTATACGAATGCTCCATATCAACCACTGACATAAGCAATAATTTTGCAATCATTATACGGAGCACATTCATACTACAACATTTAAGTTACACATTCACAAGAAGCGGTACAAGTAGGCCCTACATTCTCAAAAATTATCATACCTATTATACAACTACATGTACAACATTGTCGTGTAACAGTTTGAATTCTCATCACATTATGCGTTATTTTAAGGCAAACACACACACACACACACACACACACACACACACACACACACACACACAACTTAATATGCAAGAGAAAACTAGCAAGGCAGCCACTTTAGGCTTCAAAAGTGTGGCCTGGTATGCTGGTAGAAGTCAAATACAATCCATGACTAATTGTACAACTGCTTGTAAATAGCCTATAAGAACAAAATCAAGGTGACGGTCATCATTATCCGTCTAATTTCTATAACCGGATCAAGATCACTAATGTGTCACCATCTTGTGAAAGAATAGTGAGCCTTAATAGAAATCCACTCAACGTTCTAATGTATATTAATGTATCATGAGATTTCATTAAACTTTTTCCGTCTTGTTTGCTTGTTATTCTGCTCAAAGAATGGAATTCCCCTGTAATCTCAAAAATGAAGAAGCGTCAAAAGCAGAAATAGTGGGAAATCGTTGAAAACGATAATTGTATACATTCAAGAATACAAACAAAACTCGTCCGCACCAACAAACGTTTTTGGAAACGTAATCATTTCTCTTTGCGTTCAGAAATAGAGCATATCAATATTGTTCTTCGCCAGTAAAGTTCTCAATGATAATTTTGTTTGACCAAGCTTCACAATGTGCGTGGGATGTCACTTTACAAGCTGCTTGCTTTGTGAAGGTCTCTATATGACATTTCTCGTCTCTTTTTACGTCGGCCATTTGAAGATCGAGACACGATACATTCATGTAACTATTTTGTAAGTTTTTGTTCTTTCTTATGAATTAAAAATTGTAATTATATTGCGGTCATATTATGCATTTTCAAAATTTCCATTCTTGGTCACTGATGCATGTTATGTATTATGTTGATTGTGTGAATAAACAGATGCATACATATTCCGGATCAAATATTAGTAGAAAAGAGAGTAAAATTTGATGAGCACAACAGTAAAAATTTGCTCAAAATCGCACAAAAATAGTTAAGTTATATATGAATTAAAGTTTCTCCATGTTTCACAATAATTAGTTCTTGAATTGTCAATAAATATCATGAATATGCAAATGAGCGAGTTGGTGATCATCCCCTTATATCTTGCACATATTGTTGATTAGTTTGTAGGTTTCCTAAAACAAACCCTAGAAATAATTTTTCCAGTATTTCTTTTCATTTAACACAGTTAAACTCCAGTCTCAAATCCTGACATATATCATTCTGAATGATCATTATCTTAAAGTTGTTCAGCAAGGAATAATATGATAAATGTTCTATACACTTTTGTAGCGGATTTTTTTTATGTCTTTTTTTTTTTTTAATTGTCACACACGATCAGCTCAGTGGAAAATTGTTAGATGATGAAAACATCAGATCACTAATTTGCATATTTATATCAACTGATAGAGAATCGTGCTTGGCAAAAATTAGGGAAACTTCACAAGAAAATAACTCTTATAACCAACGTTGGTCAAATTTTCACTTTTGTGTTTTTACAATTTCATTCTTCTATAATAATATAGAATAACTTTTAATCGGTCAGGAGATGCCCTTTTGAAATTAGAATGAAATGAGTAAACTAGAAATTTGCATTTTCCGTCATTACCATACAGAAGTAAATAAGTACAATGAACAGCTGATTGGTTGGGCCCGGTCCGTTGTCATGGATATCATAATAATCAGATCAAAATAGGTTTTCATTGTTGATGCACTCGTGTGTTATCTTTAGGCCTATGTCAACGAAACCCGATTGTTCAACTGGATCTTGTTCAGCGAAGCTCAGTCACACAAGTTATGGATTTTATTTTCATGACGTGAATCGACTACTACTGATATTTGTGATATCTCTTTCAGTCCCTCAGTCGACGGGTGTGTGTTTGTTTATTTATTGTCTTGCTTTGTTTTTCGGAGTGTTTGTTTGTTTGCTTGCATGTTTTTGTATTTTGTGTTGTTTCTTTTTAACCACCCATTGATACTGCGGGTGAAATTTTACACTTACAACTGATATAGACATTCTACAGGTGAAACATTCATGTTCTCATGCTTCTATACAAATTCTTTATACAATCACATATACTTTATGGAATTGAAGTCTTGGGAAGTTGCTACAGAAGCCATTTAAATTGTATATTTTTAGCACAGAAAATGGCCATGAGAGCAATTACATTTACTTATTCATTTTTTGTTGTCTTTTCAGTGATGAATACTAGTACATCATACACACCACATGTATTCTTATGTAAGATAAGTTAAGTATGTAAATACAATGATGCATTGTATTCTCATAAAAGATTTTCATGTTTATCTTATCTTATGTAATTTCATGTTATCATGTTATCATATCCACATGTTATGTACAAATATGTTGTTAATAAACTCAACTCATTCGGATTTCACCTTGGTTTGTGTAGAAATGCATGCAAGTATGACGTAATCAGAATGAGTCTGCGCTCGATCCCGACACCTCATGCTATCCACCACGTGTAGTACTGTAGTACATGTGTATTCGTTTACCACAACACAGCGCTAGTGCAAAGTGAACTAGCCAGTGTGTGTGGTGGGGAAGTGTGAGTGCTATGCTAGATAGCAAGCGAGGTGCTATGCTAGATAGCAAGCGAGATGCTGTGCGGTGAGCGGAGCTGAGAGCCGAAACTGCAGTGAGCCGAAGGACAAGAGGACCAAGATTTTCTTATTAAAAAATCTTAACTTGTAAGCGTGAGGGCATGTTCAGTATGTTATTTGGGCGTGGATATTTCTGAAATATATCGTATAACTAAGATTCATGGTGACCAAGAACTTTGTCCGTTACCCTCTCTCTGTTTGTCGTCTGCTGGTTTTTACGAGTGCAACAGGTGATAAATACCTAGTCCCAAATATACAAATACATGTAAGTGTTATTGCCCATCAGCGGGCGGCATATAAGGACGTTAGCAAGATCTAGAAGGCCTTTACGGCTACAGTAGTACAGATACAGATCTATAGACTTAGTATCTAGTTAGATGTCTAGACCCTATAGAATTAAATGCAAACATTTGTTATAACTAGACTAGATGACACATACACAACACC
Source organism: Diadema setosum (assembly GCF_964275005.1). Lineage (NCBI taxonomy): Eukaryota > Metazoa > Echinodermata > Echinoidea > Diadematoida > Diadematidae > Diadema > Diadema setosum. The sequence goes on from NC_092695.1 coordinate 35,725,337, forward strand.
GCTCATTTGAGCTAGAAATATTAGCAGCAGGCAGGCCAGGCAGAGCTCTAAATTGTCTTATCAGCAGCTTTCTGTAAATTTTTAGTGTTGTTTAATGTTACTAAATCATAAATGTTAGAATCTAAATTTATTTCGGATTCGGTTCCTTCTTTTCTCTGACAATTCTAGTAATGGCAGTAGACCCCTCTATTTTGTGGAAGTGAATCAACGCACTACCATTGTTGTACCTATTGTTGGCCAATGGCATAAATGCATTGGAGAAGGATTGACACTATTAATGGCAATGCAGTTTCACAAAAATATCCATAGGCCTATGTCCACATTTCATGTTTCAAAATAACCCACCAATTTTCTTCAAATTTTGTGATGGTAAAAAAAACCGCCAGCATCAAGCAGTGTTTGACCTCCAGTGCCAATATTCCACTACATGCAAAAGCATGTTTTACATGTAGTTGGCGGTCAAATTTTGCAGTGTTATGGTCGAATTATGGGTGGCTTGCGCTATAATTAAGAGTGAAATAACACATGATCCAGTAAAATCTGATCCAGACAGCCAAACCGAGCTACTGAGGGAAAGCGTCATGCAGCTTCAATCTTTGACATCTGTTCGATAGTTATCTACTAAACAGCCCAAAATTTTTGTCTAAGTTATACGATGGGGGCCTATGCCTGTAAACCTAAACCTCTAAAACTCTGACTCTAAACCTAACCCTGAACCTAAACCCCTTGACTTGACTCCAGAGTAGGAGCGTATGGATACTAGTATGTACACAAAACTGCAGCTGCATTAGTGCTAAAGATGGCCTCCTCAATCATTTTTCATTGATTTCTTGGGATTATTTGTTTGTGTTTGTGTTTGTGGTTTTTTTTTTTTTTTTTTTTTGGGGGGGGGGGGAAGGGGGTTTAAGATCACTGGTGAGTTATTTCAAGGACTTCCTGACAGATGATTCAATTGCAAACTTGCCACCTACTCATCTTTAAAATGTGCTTCAAAGAAATTGCTTGCCAATTGGCTCAAAATTGCATCATTGGCCATTGGACATACCTTCCAATAAAACTGATGTCACCCAAGGCCTTCAGAATATCATATTCCTGTTGACTCCTTTATTTTCAGAAAGTTCTAAATAAATTCATGAATAATCTGTTGAGACTGATGTGTTCCAAGTGAGGTGGAAGAACTGACGTCATATCTGAAAACCTCAGAAAGCATCTTCTCCCAATCAATACTTCAGATATTAATAGTCACTTGATTGGGCTTTTGTAAAATTTCAAATACCCGGTACTGCATTTTATGGTCACAATGATTTATGTGGTTTTGATATCAAACTGAATTTCATGGATTCCATCATTGATATGTCATATTATTTAATGATATATTGAAGCAAATTAAATATGTTTAGAATGCATCGAGAGTGCTGCAATCGCTTATTCTGGTGGAGCGTTTTGGCAGACCAACTACAGCAGTGTTTGTCATGTACATTTCCATGAAATGGGAAAATGAGAATCAGCTGCTAATATATATTTTCCTCCGCAGGTCAATGAGTATGACTCACAAGCTTGACTTTGAAATCAAGACACAGTGGGATGGAAGACCAGTGAACCATTCTCCAGTCCAGCTCTCCATAGCAAAGAATGAGGATGGAGATGGTGGCATCATAATAGAAGTGGTTGCACCATTCTATGATGACCCTCCTCCACCTGTACCCTCTGGCAGCTCACAGCCTGGACTGTGGGACTATGAAGGTTTGTTCTTCCTTTCAAATCAATGTATCTCAAATTGACTGCTGTTATGTTTACCATCTAGCATATTGCTTTTCTCTTCTGTATTCTTCTTTCTTCTTCACCCAATCATTCATTCTTTTCCCTCCCTCTCTGGTTTCTATCTATTCTGCCATTCTTTTTTGTGCGTGTATTCGCATGGAATCCTGTATGTACATGCATACCAGTTCTGATGTTCTTCTTGTGTATGAAATGCTGTATCATTTGTAATTTCTTCATGTGCAACCTGTCCTGAATAATACTCTGAATGCTGTAGCCATGTTAACATGTAGAAACAATAAATCAACTCATTTGATCTACTTATCACAAATTTTCATACAAAAAATCTCTGGCTTTCTTTGCTACAACTTGGCATTAGAAAGGAGCTCTCCTATTACCAATACCATGTAAGGAGAAATGAAAATTGTTCTCGTTAAACACTCTTCCTTTATCTGAGTTCAGCTATTGGCATTTACTGCAAATAACCACAGATTTGGCACAACTTGCTTTTGTTGAAGGCTATTCACTTTGTAATGTTGCTTGAAAGCTTTGATATTGTATATTTGGTTTCTTTTCTCACCATTATTGTACAGTTGTGGAAGCCTTTTTCTTGGGTGAAGAAGATAAATACCTTGAAGTGGAAATTTGCCCGTAAGTGAAACATCAATTTCTCCCTTGGATGGTACTACTACTGGTAGTACTACTAATAATAACAATTATAATGATATTAATAGAAAAATGAATAAAACACATTGGTTCGTTATGAGGAAACTTGTGCAGGGTACAAATACAGATTGCCTCGCTTTGGAGTTAAACCCAGGGGACTCACATCAAAGGAAAAAAAAAAAGGAGACTCAAAGAAATTGAAAAGGCAGCCTGTGTAGGGAGCAGAGCTGGTTAAAAAACAGTTTAATGAAAGTTATTAACTCGCTTCATCATTGACTGTCTACATATGTATCAAGATATGAACTTCAGTGGTACGTTGAGTGCTCAGTAGTTCTGAATGTGAATAAGCCATTTGGCTGTAGAACAGCTTGCCCTAGTCCTGGTAATGAATTGTGGTGTCTCTGACCTGCTGTGGATGATATTATATTGTCTACTGTATTCCAGAAATGCAATGCCAATATCCTGCTGACCTATCCCTCTTCCCCCCCCCCAACAGTTTTGATCATGATTCCTTACACACCCAATATGGTTCCCACATCGTGTAGTTACTGTAAAGACGGAAATTTTCATGCATTTTGCACATTATGAAATTATGAAATGCTATTTTTATGCTTGTTATATAGAGTACTATTTTAAGTTTTGATTTCATGGAAATATAAACACCTTGAATTCATCCTAACTGGCCAAGTGTGAAAAATTACTTATGCAAAAATTTCCATTTTTACAGTAATAATACACACCCATATGTACACACATACACATGTGGAGCAACAGTGGGTGGTTTTTGTCTTTTCAATGTTATGATCAATGCAGAAATTAACAATCACTCATTAAAAAAAAAAACACAAAAAAAAAAACACAAAAACAAAAACAGTGCAGGTAACTGTGCCCGGCGTGTCTGAGTCACAGACAGTACTTTCCACAGATGTATACCACTAGGCTGTAGATCTAATACCCCACTTCAGACTCAACAGTTTATTCCAAGAACAACAAAAATGTGTAAGCACATTGATTGAATGATTTGTACATGAACATGAATACAATTATGTACTATATGTTAGATTTAGTTCTTGGCTCAGTGCAGAGTTTGAAAACATATTGCACACCAAAATTTGATGATTTCACATGGGTATTCTGCTTTTCTATCATTGCAGTAGGTGGTAATGTTACTTTTGCATCTGTTGGTTTTTCAAGAATATTATGTGGGCTACTTGTGCAAAGATTCCAGACAATATAATTTGGTAGGGTTTTTTTTTTTTTTGGGGGGGGGGTTGGGGGGATGGGGGCTGTCTGATGGGCACATATGTTCTGTTAAATGAATGTTTATGAATTCCTCTGATGTATGCTCAAAGCTCTGCCTCAGAAGAAGAAAAAAAAAATCATGATGTGATGTACAACTTTGAAGAACATGCCACTTTTTAAAGGCACAATTTCAGTGCTTTTGTATAAATTAACACTATTTTTTTCTTAGTTCAGTAAAAGAAAGACACATGTAACATTTAACACAAAATAGAATTGTGTAATAATTTGACAAACGTCAATCTATAGATATCTTGTGGTTTAACTCATTATCAAGGATATAATCTGTGATTACTCTTTCCAGTATCAAAGATTGCTGCCTTACTCTTACATTTAGTCCAATTCACTGCTGAGTATTAGCACATGATACTGGTCCATGTCACCCACCAATATAGACAAGGAAGTAAAGTCTTCATTGTAAGCAAATGAACAAGGATTATTTCATGGAGAAATGACTTTCTCCTCTTTTATTTATGGAAAAGATAATGTGTTGGGCAAGGCATTGATCTGTGATCAAGATGAGTTTCCTACAGGATGGGTTGTGGAGGCTTTTTAGAATCCACACAAGCTGAACTTGCCACAAAGGAATGAAATCTTGGGGCATACAGTATTATGAGGATGTGAGCCCTCTAGAGGAAAGAACACTATAGGTTCATCATAATCTGCTTGTGCAGTGTGTACATGTCACACATACCCCCTAGAACACAGCTGTAAGTACTACCTGTACTTTCTAGATAACTTGAGAGTGGAATAACTTTTTTTTCTTTTTCTTTTGATATTTGCAATATTTGTTTTCTTTACTTAAGTCAAGGTCTGATCATTCATATCTAGCAAATTGCTTTTTTTTTTTTTCTTGTACTGTTTTACTGTGGTATAGCACTGATTCTGCATTGTGCTGTGCTAGGAATACAGTTTGGTGATCATACAATTCCTTCAATTAGAAATGACATGTGGATTTGTTCCAACTGACTGCACATGACATGTGAAGCTTACATGCAATGATGAGACAATTTAACTAGGCTATACCTAAGCCTTGTACCAAGTTTAGTCTTGAAGGAGACTGGTCCATCAATCTGATCATGTGAAACATTCACAAAAATATTTGTCTCCCCCCTTTGTAGGTAAATGTTTTATAAATTGGGCACAGGGCAGTGATCTCTCTGTCATTTTTTTTTTTTTTTTTCTGGATGAAAGGTGAAGAAAACCCAGACACAATAAGTCCATGCACTTCTCATTTGTCAATTTAAATTCAATTAAAGACTTTGTTTGATAGAATGTCATGCTAGTCACCACCTCTTTAACAATCAGATAGACTTGGGTGATAAAAACCTTTGTCCTGATCAAGCAACTGACCCGATTAAGAGATATTAGGCAGTTGTCTATCTGATAGTACATACAAAAATACAAGGTTTGACACAGCGCACCGTAACTTGCACACACAAGAATATCACTAACAAGCACCGACTTCAGATGTACACAAATTCATTACATCAAGACAAGTTTTTATATCACTTTTAACAGCAAAATTTGTTCTTATGAACTTCTACAGATTAATATGCATCATTAATGTGAATTACAACACATTTCATCAACATTAAAAAAGGACCACCTCAAGGCATAAAGCTTCTTAGTTGCATTTACCATTCTCTCAGTTGCTATTGTTGATATACACAACACACTAACTTTCAAAAGAATATTTCTGCTAGTTCTTTGGCAACACGGCCACTGTACTAGCTTTTGAGAAGAAAAATTGTCATAATATAATAAGCTATCAGTGTGTTGATTAACCAGCATTGATTTATCCAAAGCTGCTATAAGATATTAAAAATGATGATGATAACAAAGACATGGATAATTCATCACTTGTTATCATCACTATTATCATTATTACCAAGATGATTTCTATTCTTATTATTATGATTAGAAGGTAATTGGTTATTCATCCAAACCTATGGCATAATTTTAATTCATATCTAATTTTCTCCTTTTGATAAAATGCATTTTGTAATAAGTTTTGTTTTTTGGTAGAACATCTGGTGAAACATTTGTTCCATATCAGTAATGTCTTGCCCCATTTACGCCATAGTATTGGTGTGCCTTGGAAGTGTTGCTATAGTACATTGTCACATTAAAACAGTATTCAGGTTTATCTGGGTCCCAATTACCTAAAGGGTGATGACTGTATACGCCCAGAGCTTCATCTGTTAAATACACACAGATACAGTGAGAGATATAGAGATTGTGATCCACAAACATACTGTACTTGTGGGTTGTGGCTCAAGGTTGAAAGGAAATGGCAAGATTATCGACTAGTCAAACATGAGAACAATGCCACTGCAATCTTCAGACAATGGTAAATGTCAGATCATAATTCTAGACTGACAAAGAGAGAGAGTACTATCCATGTATTGTGTCATCCGCCAGGCACATGTGCAGAGTCCTGGTGTATGTGAAGTATTAAATATGAAAATTCTATATCCTTGCCCATCATGGCCTATAAAATGAAGCACATTGTAAGTCTTAGTGCATAACTTTTTGAGGCCACCGCACATTTCAGAAGAAAATCATTTCGAAATTGATTGAGAGAAAAAAATACATTTAATAGTACATAACAAATGCATTCATATTGAGAGATATTGGGTAGCACATCATGCTTTCATTTCATAACATGCATGGAAGCCTAAACTGAGATAGGCAAGTGGCAAATTGCAAGATGATAAAAAAAAAATCTACTCAGAATGTCAATAATGCAGAATTTTTCAAAAATGTTGAATTATCATGCTGAATGAGCGAGACCTCAAGCCATGGTCGTTACTTCCCTCAAAGCTCTTCACATGCAATAATTAACTTATATGATCTAAAAGAGGAAAAACATATCGTATGTAACCAATGTTTTGGATTTAAAACTAGTGGGTGTGTGCAATCCACTTTTCTGCCATGTGGGTCATTGTGTTTTGCCACTGGTATTGCAGTGATCCACGATTTCAGTGTCATGTCTTCTTTTGGCAGCTCTAGAGATGAATGATTAAGACTTCTACCATTTCTGAAGATTACTCATAATCTCAGAATGCAGTTGGCATCAATTTCTAAAATGAAATATTGTTATAATTAGGTGAGTATTTGTAGTGTTTTCACATTTGTGTACATGCTATACAGTCAACGTTACGTAAGTTGAATCTGTTTGGACTGAAGAAGTAGCTTTGACTTAGAGAAAATTTGACTTGTGAGGGATTAGATCAATAGAATATAAAGAGAAGAGGACTTGAAAAGACCTTCGACTTAGGCGTTTAGTCGACTTATGCGAGGTTGACTTAAGCAAGGTTGACTGTACTTCAAACAGTTGTCCTCAATAGACAAAGGTCATGAGAGTGGTTCACTTTTGTCTTGACTGACATGACATGAAATAATATAAGCCAAAATATTGACAAATATAGATGAAGATGAAAGGTTACATGTTGAATCAATCATTCAGCACTACAAAACTGGCCTGAGAAATTAGTTTATCAGAAATATATTTTGAAAGTGCGGTACTTGATTAAACTTCTTTGATTTATAGGATGGTCGAGATGATGTAATTAATTTCAGTTGTATTGCACAATTTGATAAAAGTATGAATTGCCAAAACCTGATCTCACTGACCACTGAAATGCCTCAACGAATTGACAAAGGGACATACTTCAGAGTGAACAGTAGGCCAACTCCAAATGAAGAGAGAAGTTTGAATGACACCATGTCGCCCAAACACTTACAAGTTTACTGACTATTAAACAGACAACAGTTCTTTACAGCAATTCTTATTATGCTCCAAAATGTCACCACGTAGCAAATATAGTAGTGTTATAGTACGAGTACAACACCAGTCATGAATGATAATAAGTGATGCCTTGTTTATTATGGTTGACATAAACAGAATCAATTTTAGTCACAATGTCAGTTTTAGACACAAGCTCATTTTGGTCTCATGTATATTCTGCGCAGCTTTAATGCCTTTTGCTCAAATACTGAGTGCTGCTCAAACCCCAAGTCCATCATGAGCTTTGAAAAGGACACCATGTCAATGGTTATCTTTGTCTTGTAGCACTTCCCTCCCGAGAGGTACTTGGTATCGTTCAGAGGTTGCTCCTTGCCTGTGATGGCTTGAGCTATTTCCTGGCAGACTGACTCCGAAGATTCAAAGTGCCAATTTGAGTAAAGAACATCATACTGCTCGGCACGGCCTTGCACGTACAAAAAATCCTTTTTTCTCCCCATGTGCGATGACTCATTATTGGTCGATTCTGCTGCCGGAAGTGACCTTTGACCCGAGGAGGCATGCTGATTTGGTGAGGCCACGGGTAACTCAAGGATGAGCTCAAAAAGCTCGTAGTAAGCAGCCTCCTGTCTCAACATCTCAGTCTCATTGAAGTTGTCGGGGAGGAGCACGCGGCCGAGACGAAGACAGTTGAGGATGAGGCGGAAGAGGGTGGGGTCCCTGTCGATGAACAAGCTGCTTCCGTCGTCGGTTTCTCGCGTCTCGCTCTCGACCACCATAACTGCCAGCTTGGAGTTTGGATATCTTGTTAAGGTGCTGAATTTGGTGGTGAAGAATGTGCCCCCGACATTCAGTGTGACTTGCTTATCCTCCATGTTTTGAGTTTGTATCACTGAATCGTGTCAGGAGACTTATGTGATCCGTTCCCACAACAGCAGGTGTTAATGTCTAATTGGCTCTTGAAGATCACGAAAACTGATTTGTTTACGAAGAATGTTAGACGGTGAACAAGTCAAATACAAGTCGGGTCGTTCACCTTTCAAGTTTGCATGTTTTTGAACCAGAACCTCAATTTGCAATGATTTAATTCTTGATGAATATGCAAGTTGCACACTGTCCAAGAGATAAATGGAAAAAATCATTCCAGAAAGTGCAAGTTCAATCCATGACTCAAATGTTCCGCATTTTCAAGTGTCGAATAAAGGTCAGGCAGGGACCGGACTTATCTGGTTTTTCGCCCAACGTGTCCCAAGTTCAAACCAAGCCAGCCAAGGTCTAGCTTACCACATTGTTGGCTCTGGTTTCCCTCGGAAGTTATTTGTTAATACCTCCAATTGCCCGAAGCATGCTATCTGACAGCAGTGCAGAGTTTTACAATGCCGTCAGTGAATATAAGCCTAGATGCAGTTGAACGCAGTACTGTCATTCCATGCTGTGCATTATATCTGATATGAGATAATGCTATTGTGCTCGTGCATAGACTGTATCGGGTGCAAACATAGTGTACTGAGTCAAGTAAACGAGGCCTCCAGGATCCTAATAAACTACATAGACCATAACCAACTCTTTCAGCCACTCTTACTAGTGCTTATAAAGGCTGAAAATTAACCTACTGGCTACACCTCCTTCAATATACACAGTCTGGCAATAAATGCATAATGACCAACACACCCAAGTCATTACTCGTAGCTGACCTGAGTGGTCGTGCTATATGCAGTCACTCTGTTGTCCTGTGATCATCCACAGAATAAGCAACAACCTAAAACCCTTGCCTCGATATTGTGCTTAAGTGCAAGCAGAGTGCAGCAGTTGAACCATTGCATCAATCCTCATATAGTCATATTCGGCACAGAATAGTACTGGTAGTTACAGAAGGTCATTGTTGCTGTCCCACACCTTTCTTTCTGTTGTGCACACAAAAATTACTATCACAGCGAGTAGCGCACAGGCTCTCGAGGGTATGTAGTCTCTCTCTTCAGTCATGTTTATGAATTGTTGTAGCACATCTTGTTTGTGTATAATTTGTGATATTTTCTCATGTGGTTTTCCAGACATTTCTTTTTTTATTGAGCAGGTTGTCTTCTGTTTTATAATGTTTCCACAGGGAAGTGGATATTTTTGCCTTCCAAACTGCATCAATACATTAGGAAAAAAATGTAACAGGGATTGTGTCAGTAGGGTCTGCATTTGCAGACTAACTTGAACAAATGGGATAAAAACGGAAAAAAAACTAGACTCGGAATTTGTCAAGACTGACAAATTAGGTGATCCGATTTTTTTTAAATCAATGATTCGAGTTTTCACCTGAGATTAGGGACATTCGTCGTGTGATGTTTGGATTCTCATTTTGAAAAGGGAGTCAGACCTGCCATCTTGGGTTCCGAATTCCATATACACTATCAAAGATGCAGAATGAAGTATATTTGACCCTTGACCCCCCTTTGCACCCCCAAGATGGTATTTGAGTAAAAAGTGGTTATTTTGTGAAATGATTCTTGTAACATGGTCTTTGCGTGTGCAAAATATGGGAAAGATAAGACATGTATTCACCAAGATACAGGATGAAACATTTATGACCATTTACCCTAATTTACATACCCAAGATGGTGTCTGATCAAGTAGTTGTTATTTTATGAAATAATGTACGTAACATAAACTAAACATGTGCAAAATATGGGGATGATAGGGGCTATTTTTCTTGAGTTATTGCAAAGAAAATTGGAAAAAGAAAGAAAGATGGAAATACATCGAAGATAACCTTTAATTTCAACGTTTTTGGACGTGATCCCAACACCATATGAAAAAACAAAGGGTCACGTACGATCGCGCAAAGTCTCAGCTACAACATATTAAAATCTGGGAGAAATTCACGGAAGGGTAAGTGAGCTAGTGCTCGATAAAGACAATCATGTCAATTTTCACATCTAGAAAAATTCCCTCCCATAGAGATAACACGTCATAACGAAGATAAAGAAAGAAGTACATATGACCTTTGACCCCGATCTGCACAGACAAGATGGCATCTGAGCAAAAAGTGGTTATTTTGTGAAATGATCCCTGTAACACGGTCTTTACGTGTGCAAAATATGGGGAAAATAGAACATGTATTCACCAAGATACAGGATGAAACATTTATGACCTTTGACCCTAATTTACATACCCAAGATGGCGTCTGATGAAGTAGTTGTTATTTTATGAAATAATGTACGTGACATGAACTAAACATGTGCAAAATATGGTGGTGATAGGGTATGTTTTTCTTGAGTTATTGCAAAGAAAGTTGGAAAAAGAAAGAAATATGAAAATACATCGAAGATAGGCTTTGATTTCAAGCAAGTTTTTGGACGTGATCCCGATACCGTATGAAAAAAATGAAGGGCACACGTGCGATAGCCCAAAGTCTCAGCTACAACATATTAAAATCTTAGAGAAATTCACCGAAGCATAGGTGAGCTAGTGCTCGAAAAAGATAGTCATGTCAATTTTCATTTCCAGAAAAACTGCACTCCCATTAAGATAACACGTAAACTGGTCAAATTTGACAAGATTACTCTCAATCCAATATTACGAGGTGATGCTGTCATCTAATCAAAATGTTGTTATTATATTAATGAAAGAACATTTAGTAAGCTACAACATACTGAAATCCGGGTGAAAATGGGCAAAGGATAAGTGAGATACGCTCGAGTGAACTTGTAATTTGATGACGTCATTTTGAAAATTTACTCTTTTTATTTTATTAAGAAATTTGATATCTTTTAATCATTTTTCCAGCATCTCCAACCCATGAAATGACATGAACAACTCATCAGCTTTCAGAATATGTAAAAAAAATGGGGGGTCACCGTCCATCCTGACGAGTAATATCGGATTTAAAATTGGCGTTTTTTTGGCATTGTTGCACTGTATATCGCCATTGACGCGCGCGCGGAATTTCAACTTTGACGGGCCCGTATGACGTCATATTGAGTCGGATTGACTTGAAACTTGGTAGACATATTCCCTGACATTTCAGGCAGGTGATAAGTGTGAAAAAACGGGAAATTTCTATTGCATATGAGCTGTGCGTGCGTATATGCGCGCGCGCGTACGCGTCCGTAAAATTTTTTCAATTTTTCAAAAAATGCTCCAAATGGTCTGAAACGTGTGCAAAAAAAATTTGAGCTCGATTTGAGCATACAAATATTTCAACGCGCGCGTACGCGCACGTTTTAAGGTATAGATGAATTTTGAGAATATGAGTAGAATTCGCTTGACTTGAAATATATGTGACGTAAATTTCATTGAAAAATTCCATTCCATTAATGAGATATGATTGAGAATGTGTTTTCATATAATGACGTCATAGTGACGTCACGGTCGACGGATCACTTTGATTTTAGTTCGATTGCCGTCTTTGGGAGACGATACATATATGGTATAAGTTTGAAATTGATAGGAAGAGGACTTTCGGAGCTAATCGATGCACAACTTTTGGGGAGAAAGAAGAAAAAGAAGAAGAAGAAAGAATCCGTACAAAAACAGAAGGTGATCCGAGAAGATACTCGGATCACCTAACTAGACTCGGAATTTGTCAAGTGGCTGACAAATTAGGTGATCCGATTTTTTTAAAATCAATGATTCGAGTTTTCACCTGAGATTACGGACATTGGTCGTGTGATGTTTGGATTCTCATTTTGAAAAGGGAGTCAGACCTGCCATCTTGGGTACCGAATTCCGTATACACTATCAAAGATGCAGAATGAAGTATATTTGACCTTTGACCCCACTTTGCACCCCCAAGATGGCATCTGAGCAAAAAGTGGTTATTTTGTGAAATGATTCTTGTACCATGGTCTTTGCGTGTGCAGAATATGGGAAAGATAAGACATGTATTTACCAAGATACAGGATGAAACATTTAAGACCTTTGACCCTAATTTACATACCCAAGATGGTGTCTGATCAAGTAGTTGTTATTTTATGAAATAATGTACGTAACATTAACTAAACATGTGCAAAATATGGGGTTGATAGGGGCTATTTTTTTTTTTTGAGTTATTGCAAAGAACATTGGAAAAAGAAAGAAATATGAAAATACATCGAAGATAATCTTTAATTTCAACCACGTTTTTGGACGTGATCCCGACACCATATGAAAAACAAAGGGAACACGTACGATAGCGCAAAGTCTCAGCTACAACGTTGTGCAACATATTAAAATCTGGGAGAAATTCACCGAAGGGTAAGTGAGCTAGTGCTCGATAAAGACAATCATGTCAATTTTGACATCTAGAAAAATTCCCTCCCATAGAGATAACATGTCATAACGAAGATAAAGAAAGAAGTACATATGACCTTTGACCCCGATCTGCACAGACAAGATGGCATCTGAGCAAAAAGTAGTTATTTTGTGAAATGATCCTTGTAACACGGTCTTTACGTGTGCAAAATATGGGGAAGATAGAACATGTATTCATCAAGATACAGGATGAAACATTTAAGACCTTTGACCCTAATTTACATACCCAAGATGGCGTCTGATGAAGTAGTTGTTATTTTATGAAATAATGTACGTGACATGAACTAAACATGTGCAAAATATGGTGGTGATAGAGTATGTTTTTCTTGAGTTATTGCAAAGAAAGTTGGAAAAAGAAAGAAATATGAAAATACATCGAAGATAGGCTTTGATTTCAACCAAGTTTTTGGACGTGATCCCGATACCGTATGAAAAAATGAAGGGCACACTTAAGATAGCCCAAAGTCTCAGCTACAACATATTAAAATCTTAGAGAAATTCACCGAAGCATAGGTGAGCTAGTGCTCGAAAAAGATAGTCATGTCAATTTTCATTTCCAGAAAAACTGCACTCCCATTAAGATAACACGTAAACTGGTCAAATTTGACAAGATTACTTTCAATCCAATATTATGAGGTGATGCCGTCATCTAATCAAAATGGTGTTATTATATTAATGAAAGAGCATTTAGTAAGCTACAACATACTGAAATCTGGGTGAAAATTGGCCAAGGATAAGTGAGATACGCTCGAGTGAACTTGTAATTTGATGACGTAATTTTGAAAATTTGCTCTTTTTACTTTATTAAGAAATTTGATATCTTTTAATCATTTTTCCAGCATCGCCAACCCATGAAATGACATGTACAACTCATCAGCTTTCAGAATATGTAAAGAAAATGGGGGGTCACCGTCCATCCTGACGAGTAAAATCGGATTTAAAATTGGCGGTTTTTTGGCATTGTTGCACTGTATATCGCCATTGACACCTGCGCGGAATTTCAACTTTGACGGACCCGTATGACGTCATATTGAGTCGGATTGACTTGAAACTTGGTAGACATATTCCCTAACATTTCAGGCAGGCGATAAGTGTGAAAAAACGGGAAATTTCTATTGCATATGAGCTGTGCGTGCGTATATGCGCGCGCGCGTACGCGTCCGTAAATTTTTTTCAATTTTTCAAAAAATGCTCTAAATGGTCTGAAACGTGTGCAAAAAAAATTTGAGCTCGATTTGAGAATACAAATATTTAAACGCGCGCGTACGCGCACGTTTTAAGGTATAGATGAATTTTGAGAATATGAATAGAATGCGCTTGACTTGAAATATATGTGACGTAAATTTCATTGAAAAATTCCATTCCATGAATGAGATATGATTGAGAATGTGTTTTCATATAATGACGTCATAGTGACGTCACGGTCGACTGATCACTTTGATTTTAGTTCGATTGCCGTCTTTTCGAGACGATACATATATGGTATAAGTTTGAAATTGATAGGAAGAGGACTTTCTGAGCTAATCGATGCACAACTTTTGGGGAGAAAGAAGAAAAAGAAGAAGAAGAAGAAAGAATCCGTACAAAAACAGAAGGTGATCCGAGAGGATACTCGGATCACCTAAAAATCTGTTCTAGCTGGCATTACTATACATGTATTATACATATTTCAGTGGCTTTGTCATGGTGTGATGAATGAGAGCATTGGACAAATTACAGCTGATTTGGCCAATTTTTTTCCTTGATGTATACTTACATAAAACATGAAATTGATGTATTATGTAGGTTTCATGTTTCCTAGTTACAAAATTACATATTACATGAAATTGATGGATTAATATTGATGTAAGTAAGATTGATTACTGGACTAAAATTCTAAGAAAAGTGTTCTTTTTTATCATTTTGTGTTCATCCTCTTCTGACAATCTTTTCTATCCATATTGCTGCAACTTTTCTTTATTTGGCGGTCCTTTTCTCTTCAGTGTGTTTGTTCATTTTGTTTTTATCTTATCTTCTTTCTTCTCTCTTTTCCTTTTTCTCTCTGATTCTCTTTTTCTCACTCTCTGTCTCTGTCTCTCAGTTCCTCCATCTCTCTCTTTTGCAAAAAAAAAAAAAAAAATGTGCTGCAAATAATATCAGTTTGACATACTTAAAGGGTGGTGTAGTTGTGGTTGAGTTGGGGATTCAGATTTTGACTTTTTTGTGGGATGATTAGAAACCACCTAAGTTGCTGTACATGAAATATTAAAGAACATACAATTGTATGAGGAATTAAAATTTAATTTGATCAAAATCATTCTGAAATGGCTGAGATAGCCAAACACAAAGTAAAACATTAAGTAGTCCTAATAAAAAGGTGGTACCCACCTCTTATTATTGTGATCTTTTTTTATATATATATATATTTCAGCCATATCAAAACTGATTTTCATCAAACGCCTGTGAAATAAACTTCAATTCCTCTTAGAAGTGTATGCTCTTTAATATTTCATATAAATAGTTCTTGCAAAAAGTTAAATCCTGAATCCTCATCTCAACAAAAACTATACTACCCCTTTTATATTGCATATCCATTCATACACACCAGAAATAATGGTTATTGAAAATTCATTTCTGCTACACCATGAGAAAACCATTAATTATTGTAAGTAAACACACACACACACACACACACACACACACACACACATTGTTAACTCATGTGGTATATGCCAGACAATGCAAAAATTGGTCCAGTTTGATGGGGGGGGGGGGGGAAGCATGAATTTAATTTGCTTTCTCAAGGTTATTCGTACCTGGTGTACAATCCTTTTGTAATCTTAATATTCTATGTGTGTTATATTACATAATTATGATACACTCTATCACTCTATTGAGAAACGTTAAGAATCTACCACAAATTCTTCCCTGCAGTCCCAAATATTTTACATCTACCCGCTTTTATAATTCATGGAGGAAACTACAAAGGCTCTGCAATGACAGGTGATTAACTTATCAGTTTAATAGATATAATAAACTGTGGCAATACAACACAATGAACTAAGAGCCATGATATTCAGTATATCTCTTTTTTATCATCATTTCAGTAGGAAATATATTTTCATATTCTCATATTACCACACTTTGGACAAGAAAAATGTTAAAATTTTTATGTCAGCACCTTTAAAGACCCTGTGAAAAAGAATCAAAATCACTTCATCATGAAGCCACACATAGGCCTACATCTTTCAAGAGGAGCTCATGTAAACATTATACTCGTGCTTCATGTGATCTGGCAAAAACTCTCAAAAACTCAGCATACTCGTCAAGTTCCACCAAAAAAGTCACATTCAATTCATTCAGTTCAATTCAATTCGATTCAATTCATTTCAATTCAGTTCAATTCAATTCAATTCATTCAATTCATTCAATTCATTTCAAGTCTACATTTGTTTTCATCCATAAAAGGAAATTCATAGTACAAGGTGATACATTTGTTAATTCAATTGTTAAACAATTTGAAAGAACAAATCATTTTATTGTAATACAAAATATATGTGTGAATGA
This sequence comes from Diadema setosum, assembly GCF_964275005.1. Lineage (NCBI taxonomy): Eukaryota > Metazoa > Echinodermata > Echinoidea > Diadematoida > Diadematidae > Diadema > Diadema setosum. The sequence goes on from NC_092695.1 coordinate 35,741,637, forward strand.
TAATGTAGCAAAAAAAGAAAAATGCACACTTTGCCATTGTGTCAAAAACAAATAACTATGGTAATGGAAAAGAGTGATCCACTGCAAAGCAAAGCTTGTAGGAGGTGGATCACAGAACAAAAACAACAACAAATATCAACACCAATATACCAACATGAGGTATTTATGCTAAATTAATATATGTACAGTAGATGCATTTGATCATCGATGTGATGCTTATGAAATAAAAGCATGGTGTATCACTGACAGTATTTGTTTTAAAGTACAAAACGAAATACAAACTCAAGATAAGATAACAATGCCATGGCACAGACACTATTCATTGGGCCATGTGTACCAGGAAAATATGGTGACCAAAACAAGATACAAAAACACACTGGTGGTCATGATAAATAAACAAACAAAAAACAAACAAGAATGCACATGTTAACAAAATACACAAGTACTGCCCAATGAAGAACGAGGAGAAAAAAAGCAGTGGAGAAGAAAGGGAGAAAGATCTGTGAACATGTCACTCCATCTCAAGGATACATGTGAAAGTGTAGAGGATATTGCATAAACAATGTTATTATCTGATATATGTGGAAAACATTTTTTTTTTTTTCAGCATATATTTACATATGATAGACTACATATATGATAAATTTCACAGATCCTTTTAAGCTGTTAGCTAAGCTATACCAGAATCTGGGTCCAGTATAAACAAATGTATTTTGGGTATGTAATGTACAATCAACATTAATGGGAAATGGAATTCATTTGGTCGTCTTGGGGGATGGTTGTGTATGTTACTGTTAAAGGGTGTGTAAAGTTCTGGGCGAGGTGAGGATTTAGCTTTTAACGTTTTATGAGATATTCAGAAACCACTCTATGAGATGTCAAAGAGCATGCAATTCTAAAGGGTATCAAAAGTTTATTTGATGAAAATCGGTTTTGAAATGGCTGAGATATCCAAAAACAAGGTGAAACAAAGAGATCCTAATAAAAGGCGTGGCCTGTAGCCTTTTATTATTATCACTTTTTTGGATATCTCAGCCATTTGAAAACCAATTTTCATCAAATGAATGTTGAATCCTTCTTAGAATTACATGCTCTTTCATATTTCATAAGAGGTTTCTCATTATCTCACTTAGGAATGTTCAAAACATGAATCCCCACCTCAACCAGTACTGTACAGTCCCTTTAAGACTAAATAAATCATGAAATATTTTGGGTAGATGATTGCAGTTGTAATTAAACATAAACTGACCAAGTTGAAAAAAAAATATCTAGACAATCTTTTATTTTTCAGATGAACAGTTGGCTAGAAACTAGCCTTCACATATCATTTATTACTGTATCGACCAAGTATAAGACATATTTATGGGTTGTCATGTACTTTTTTCTCCCTAAGTTTGGAAAAAAATGCATTAGATTAATTATGACAATATTATTCAGTATATATATATATATATATATATATATATATATATATATATTATTTATATATAAATGCATTGCAAACTCTTATCAAGCAATATATGTGTGAAATTTCATCAGTACAGTGGCGTTAAAATCCAAATGTCGGTTCAGTATGTTCATTCACTGAAAATATCATAGAAAGAAAAAAATGATGTGGAAGAAGAAGAAAAAAGAAAACAAATCTGAAGGAAGATTTACGTGCACAATAGTGAGCATGCTACTGGTTGATACCTCTCGACTTTTCCGAATATGAATAAAAAACTTGAATCCAACCCCATCCTCACCTTAACGACACTTGTTATTTGATTTTTTACATTTTGAGACAATATACATGTTTATATGTATTTTTTGTCAGAATAAGCCAAAATATTTTTAATAGTATGCACCAGATTGCCTATTTACAGCTTAAAAATGGTAAAGTGCTGACTTGCCACAAAATATCATGCCCAGCTGCTCTCTTGCCCTGACATCTCTGTGAGTAGTGGATTTACCTTACGGAAATGAAGTAATACTATTTTAAAATGTGGAGTCGGGTGAATAGTGCCCTCTTTCTTTGTGATCTAGATAAAACACAATTTCCTCCAGATCATGTGCACACCTGCACTTGTGTTAGTGCATGTGTACATCTCTGTTTGTGTTATATCTGCGCTTACTATTGACTGGCACATAATTTCCCAAGTTTTCTGATTTTAACTAACTTGTATTTGCCATACATGTACCATTAACTCCTACCAACAGCAACAAAAACCTGTCTTCTTTATACTTAAGAGCATGACAGCAAAGTTGTCCTTTTCAGTTTCCTTCTGTATTGGTAAAGGCCCTGTTTACCTTTGGGAACAGCGATTAATTTTTTTTTTTCAAGATATGACATTTAATACAAATGTGTAGGTCTGTTTATCATATACAATTTTTGCGATAAAGCCTAGAATGTCAGGAGATATCTGTATTTTTCTCAATAAACCGTAACTGTAGACGGTTTAGTCTGAAAACATTTTTGTTATAACTATTGTTCACATTTTGTATATTTAACAATACTTAACATCGATTTTACCATTCAAATTTTTACAGTGGCTGTTTCTATCCCTAACTCACATTTTAAAACTATTTTAAAGCACTAATGCTGGGTTTTTGTTTCATCTGCAAATATTAGATTATGCATTTAACACCAGGAAAATAAGTTTCTATGATTAATTTGTATAATGTAAAACATGATATATTTGCAGCACAAGATTTTCGAGAATTGGAGCCGACGGCCTTTTTCTTGGCATGAAGTTTTCGCGAATTGCTACTGGTGTTCAATGCATATAGTATAGACAAGAAATTTCGCGTGCATTTTAATTTCGCGAAACTTGGCGCTCGCGAAATTCGTGAAATTAAAATGCACGCGAACATTCCTCGTTTTACAGTATGCTTGCCTGTGTGGTATTTCAGTATGAATGAATATCATACATACATGTGTGTAATATGGTTGTGGGTAGTGTTAAGTCTATAGACTTATTGTAAGTGAGATTACAGGTTTCTCCTATTATTTCCTGTGTAGCCTGTTGTTGTTGTTTTTTTCTCCAGTGATCTGATACCTAGTACACAATTGGTAACTTTTCCTTGCCAGGAGAACAATTACAGTAAAAATAATAATAATAATGATAATGATAATAATAATAAAAAAATTGATAACAATGATAATAATAATAATAATAATTCACATTTATAAAGTGCATAATAATTATCATTAAATTCTCTCTGCACTTGACATTTAACATATACAGTCATCAGTGCTTTAGTACTTAGTAGGTAGATTTTCAGTGCCCTCTTGAAAGATTCGAGAGAAGATGTGCTCTTTATTGAAAGGGGTATTAAATTCCAAATTACATGATCTGTAAATATTCAGATTAGCAGTTATAGTATTCTTAATGTCTTTACAACTTCAATTATTCTCTGTAATAAAATTATCTTTTTTGAAGAATGTTCTGAATATGGCCATTATGTTCTCGAGAAGCCATATTTGGGATTAGTGCCTGCATCATTAGAGAATTTAATTACTGTTTGTGCCAGTGTTACAATGTTTCCAGTTGAGAAATTTCAGCTACATGGTCTTTGTGCTATCAGAATCTGATGTTGTTTAAATGTAAAGCTGTAGAAAAAAAAAAAAAACACTTTTTAGGTTGAATATAAATTCTAAATGCTTTGAAATAGTGGGAATCTGTGAGTGGCAGGATATACAATATGCAATATTTCCCATAGACGTTACCAGTGGAATAAAAACCATTTTTAGTCATAATGGTTTATTGGCATGGCGATATACAGTATGATAGGCATAATGGTACATTTTTCAAGAGGAGCTCATCGTTGGTTGAGTATATAAACAACATGCTCAGAAAAACAGGATTACATAGAGACTAGAATTGCCTCTCTTGTTACTAACAAACATAAATGCAGAAAGTATGGATATAAAAATATTTTCTAACAGCTCTGTATGGTAGCGCAAAAAAAAAAAGAAAAAAATATTATATTCGTTTACAGCATTCGATATTGCCATAATAGCCCTTCCAGTTGAGTACACTAGACTTTTCTGAATACATGCAAGGCCAATATTATCTGAATCATACTCCTTCACAGAATCTGAAGAAGATAAATCTCTGTATTCGATGTATTCTCCTCATATATAATTTGACCGACCTATATAGATTGATATTCGGCCTTTTGTGCAGTCATTTTGTTACATGTGAAGATTCCCCGTTACAGTCCCATGCACATTCATACAGGTTCTTTTCACATGATCCTGGTATATGGCTGAACTGTATACAATACATTGTAGTTTGCATGCAAATGAACATGAGAAGGTCCCCTTTAACTTCTCAGCCTTTGAGAGAGGGCTTTCCTGATTGGTTGAAGGTAATGAACCTTGTAATATCTCTCACTATAGTAGATATCCTGTCCTTACACTATCAGCTAATCACATACGAGTTTACAGAGTGGTAGCACTTTAGCCTGCGGAGTAATAAAATCTGCCAATTAAACTGAAGCCTATTAATTGGCTTTTGCAATCTGGTGACAGCCTTAGATCCGGTGTACTAAATTGGCATTTAACACATGTTGAGTTAAATGATGTGCCTTTCACAGAAAAAAAAGGTCACCATTTATGTACTAAATTCAAGAATAGATGTGTACCACATTCACTGATCAATGTCAGAGGTGTTGTATAAAACAAATGGTCTTTGCTTGTGCAAGGAAACAAGATTTGAAGAGTTTGTTTGCAAAAACCGATAAGTCCATATTTGCCAAATGGAGATATTTGTTATTAAAGGTCAAGAAAAATAAAGAGAACAATAAGAAAATTTTTGCTTCTTTTGACCATAACTTCAAAAATGTACCTTTACATGTAGTGACCAATATATCATTCAAAAAGGTATTATTTTGTACTTTATGACAGAGAATGTACTTCAAAATCTTCAAAAATGGACTTATCGGTTTTTGCGAACAAACTCTTCATTTCAAACCCATGACCATTCACTATTTGTGAAATGTTGGAATCCTTACAGGGAAACATTCATCAGTGAAGTTTTAGAGGAAAATTGTAAAATTGGTATAAAAGTTGTCTCTAACCAGCACTAGGTGAATAAGCGAGGTCTGATGAACATTCTAAACAGCTTGGAACCATTAGCCATGTCAAAATGTGAGTTTTCAGCAAAGCCCAGAGCAGCCATCATCTGATAAAATACAGCCACATGGATGGACTGAGAATGCCGGTAAGCTGCACCTTCCAAAAGATGCTTTGGTTTCTCTAGTTGCTGGTATCTTTTTGTCAAGGAATGAGCAATTTCTTGGCAGATGGACTCGGTAGACTCAAAAACCCACTCAGAGTAGATGTTGAGTGACCTGCAATGGCACCGCATAAAGACGAAATCGTGGCCATTTCTGGAAGGTGCATACAGAGGTGTTGCTGCCATACCCGATGTACGACTTGCAGTGGTAGTTGTTTCAGGTGGGACCATGGGCAATTGTGAGGCGAGGTCGTAGAGCTCAAAGTAAGTCATCTCTTCTTTCAACATCGCCATCTCGTTGAAGTTGTCAGGGAGGAGCACACGGCCTAGACGAAGACAGTTGAGGATGAGGCGGAATAGGGTGGGGTCTCTATCGATGAACAAGCTGGTCCCATCATTGACTTCCCGTGTCTCACTCTCCACCACCGTACAGGCAAGCTTGGAACTTGAGTATTGAGTCAAAGTGCTGAATTTGCTCGTGAAGAATGTTCCTCCTACATTCAGTGTCACCGTCCTATCCTCCATCGTATTTGAGTGATTATATTAGTGGTTACAGTACAGTTTTAAATGTGATATCTCTCAGGTTTGTCAGTGCAGACACTCTATGTCTTTCAGACCTGCACACTGGCTAACAAGTAATTCTGTGGTCATGAGGAAGGTAAGGTGAAAGGTGTCAGCAAACTTTAGCACAATTGACTTGGCATTTAATATAGCCCTTCCCATTTATCGCCACACCACTTCAAGTTTTGTTCACTGCTGAATTTGCTGGTATGGTCCTTTTCTGCTGCCTGTCCAGACTCTGCTGGGATGTTTCAGATCATTTCTTGATGATGATCGATCCCAATGGAAGATCAACTTCACAGACTGGAGTGTTGTTTTATTCACGATCACTGATACACACACTTGTGACAATCGTTGGTGTGGAATTACTATGACCCCTGTATGATGTGGCACTCAAAGGAATTTACTGCTGATTCCTATATAGCTTTGCCTTTAGTTTTCACTGGCTCCTCTGAGTAGACACTGTGCTTCTGCCTGCACAAGTTATATGTGGCTGGTAGACAAGAGTGTGCCCTTACCATACAATCTATCTGATGATCTATAGCAGGGAAGACAATTTGCAATAGGTCTATGTTAGCTGCCCGAAGGAAGATGTCCTTGCCCACAAAAATTAAACACGCAAAAGGTAGAAGATAGCTAGTGCACATAGCATGAACTGGTGATGACATGATCAGTCTCACTTGCTATTCACTTTTGGGCAAAGCAGGGAGGTGACTCCTCCCTGGACAAAGTACATGTACTGAGGTGACCTCCCTGGGCAAAGTGATGTATTCAGCACAGTGTGTAGAGTAAAATTCACAAGGACAGTGAGGTAGTCTGGCTTCCTGACCCTCTGCTTGTACTATTTTTCTTTTGCTTGTACTATTTTTCTTTACAGAATATTGATGCCCTCTAACATTGAAAACAGGAGCAGGTTCAGGCGGATTATCCTTTGTCTGTGGCATCGACACCACTTCGTCACATGTGGTGGCTTTGTCGCTGCAGAGGGCATGGAAGGGACTACACAGGGCAATTAAAAGGTCTGGAAACCAGACTAGTGCTGTGGTAGACACAATAAAACTTTTCCCCAGGGCAGGTGCAAGCATATGTCTGTGTGTGTCTGTGTATTTATTAGGCCCGTTCACACACAAGGGAAAAAGTGCGATTTAAAAATCGATTTTCTTATCGCGATCAAAATTTCGAAATTTTTTCCAGTGTGGACAGAAAAATCTCACTAATTACCGCGATCCTTATCGCGATCCAACTCGCACTATTAGTGCGATTTTTCAGAATAATCGCGATTATTTTGCCAAGCGTCGTGTGTGTGAGCGCGATCGAGATTCGGAAATCGGTATTTTTAATCCCATCGTTCGTAGCGCGTGCGAAACTCTATTGGGACTGCGGGGTCAGTCTTCAGTCATGCAAGACTCGCGTATGTGCAGTTTGGCCACTGATCGTTCTTTCCTTGCTGCGAAGTGCGATTTTTCCCTGTGTATGAACGGTCGAAAAAAAAAATCGAAATTTGGATCGCGATTGAAATTTCGATTTTCGTTGTTTGTGAACGGGCCTATTATGTGATTGTGTAAATGTCTGTGCTTGACTGGTACAGTGAAAGGCCTTGATGTGTTTGTCATATCACATACTGTTTTCAATAGTAATGTTGCCACCTGTATAACATGTAACCCTGCATCACAAATTTAACCTACAAAAAGTTGCCAGACATGGATTTTTTTAGTTTAGGGCAGATTCTGAAAGAGCTGACTCTAAGCTTTAGAAATAGAATGATGTGTAACTCAATTCAAATGGACTTCCCTAACCTGTATGTGACCCGCTCCAACGAAAGGATCCTAAAGTCACTGACGGGTGAGCCGAGAAAATCGAGTTTGAAGTCAGATCATCAAAATCCGTCAAAACATTCGGATCTCTGTTTTTGACATAATTTTGTAGTCTAATGTATCTTCTATCATCTGCCGAAATTTTGAGGCTTAATGATGAAAGGAAAGGCAAGAAAATAGCATTTTTCTGTGCAATGATTTTCTGACTTTCAACGGAAGAGAAACATGTCCGAAGATTTGGATTTAGCGCCGCAGCTAGACTCCGCCCCTAGCAACAAAGGAGTGATCTCATTGGTCAGTGTGTGGCATGGTTACTGATTGTTCGTGCGTAGACCACTGACGCTAAGCTTGAATGAACATCGCGGAGGTTGCTTGGAGCGTACCTTCTATTGTCAAACGCTGAAAACTGTCTCGCTTCCCCTTGATCGTGATAGCGTTGAAAGCAAAACTTTGTTGGCGGTTTTCTCGAAACGCTGATTTCTTGAACCACCCGATATGCGCTAATAAAAATCATCCATATCTCCGCAACCGAGTGCTTTTATGAGTTATGTTATATATGACATTAAAGTGGAAGAGTAGGGGAATAATTTCATGTCAGTTTCAGAAAATTGTCCGCCCCCGACTTTCGGATCCTTTTGTTGCAGCGGGTCACATATATCTAAATACTGGAAAGAAAGCACACACTCCGGATAAGCGTCAACTGAGAAACCGGCTCTGAAGTACAGTGTCTTACCAAGCCGTGCTGGCTGTGCGATGAATGGGACAAAAAACAGGATGTAAACAAGCGGAGCAACAACAATGAAGAGATTTTCAGATTAAGCTGAAATTAAGCATGCTCTATTAACACATTCTGTCCATAATTATACCCCCGCCACATTAAGTGTAAAGGGGGTATATAGGAATCACCGTGATGTTGGTCAAGCAGTTGGTCGGTCGGGCGGTGGGTTGGTCGGTCTGTTGCAAAATCTTGCGTCGCGATCGAACTCCTACAGTTTTGAAGCAATTTAAATGAAACTTAGGGTAAATGATGATATTGAGGTATAGATGTGCAAGACATGTTTTTTGTGTTTGTCAGACAATGCGTTGTCATGGTAACCACAATTTTACCAAAACCTTGTGGAGGGAACTACTTCATCATTTGTATCGGACAGTGCGTTGCCATGGTAACCACATTTTTAAAAAAAATCCTGTGGAGTGAACTTCTTCCACAGTTTTCAAGGAATTGAAACCTAATTTGCTGGCATTATATCCCTGAGGTATAGATGTGGAACACATAATTTTTGTGTTTGTCACACAAACCGTTGCCATGGTAACCACAATTTTACCAAAACCTTGCAGATTGAATAACTTTTCCATCATTCAAGCAATTAAAGTCAAATTTAGAATGTATCATGATCTAGAAGTGTAGTTTTGCAAGACACCAATGTGTTAGTTTGAGGGAAATGTGTAACCACTCATTTTTGTATCAAAATAAACCTTTCAAGCTATGACGGTCAAATTTGGTGTGTATGATGGTCTTTAAGTGTAGTGATGCTGGGGGAAAGCATGTTTCCATTTGCTGTAAGTTTTATACTCAGTGTCAACTCTGTAATTGTACAGTAAACTACAATTATTCTGTTTCCAATTTGACAAGTGCACAAACTTGGTATTAACGTCATTGCCCTCATGACATCACATACTATAAAGCAACACTAGGGGCGGGGGTATTAATCACGTTCAGTGATAATTCTAGTTAATGCCAACTTTCAAAGCAATAGCATTATCCTTTTAAAAGTTATTAGACTTGAAAGTGAAGAGTATGCAAAGGATTTCAGGAAATGAAAGGGAGCCTCTAACATGTGATCATTCTATTCTACTCTCCCATGGACAGACCGTCTTGTCGCATTTTGGTCTGTCCATGTTACGCGCGCTCACCACTAAGTCTAGAAATGGTATAAAATAAAATTTTCAATAGAATTTTACAGGCTCTGTTATTCTCTTCTCTCATCAAAATTAAGCCATTCAATCGAAAAACAGCAAAGTTTCAATGAGCATTCATAATTTGACCTTCATATGTTAGTCCATAGATTTCTGTCCTGCGTTACACGTGTTCACCCAAAATGTTTCATTTTGGCATAAGTTTTAGCATATATTGCTTGTTTGAAGCAATTTTGGGGCAAAGTTATCTCTCATTGAAGTGTTTTAGAAGATCAGATTGTATTCAGGGGTCAGGGGAAATGCACATTGGAAACAGAAAATGTAGAGACATCTCTGAAAAGTACCCATTTACTGTGGAAATGCCCATATGCATTTATAGCTTGGACCTACCCACGCCAGCCACTGCCAACTACACATCTCCACTCTTCACAAGTCAAAACTGCACAGTGGAGTTGCACAGTGACAAGGCCTGCCAATTAACTCATGACAGAGTTGGTGAATGCGACAACTTGAGAAATGCAATCTGAATGGTGATTGCATGTTTCAAATATGGGAAAGTTGATACACACTGCCCAAGCTGCACTACCATTATGCCTTTTCCTTGCCTAAAGAACTATTACTGGATAATAATCACCTTGAGCACTTGCTGTATTCTCTGTGTCCTTCTAACCTTTATTGTTCTGCATGATAGAAATCAAGTTTAGAATGTATTTCTAAAAACTTGAGAAAAGAACAGAAATTATCTTCCTGAAATGTGTTAAAGAATTGTGTTCTTCATGATCTCTTTGATAAATGTGTTTGTTCAGAGATTATTTGTGCCTGCATCAAGCCATTGTTTAACAGTGTTACTAGTTGAGAAGTTTCAGCTATGTAGTCCTTGTGCTATCAGAATCTCTGGTGTTGATTAAATGTAAAGCTGTGGAAAAACTTCCTAGGTTGAATATATATTCTAAATGCTTTGAAAGAGTGGAAAACTGTAAGTGGCAGGATATACAAAACTCAAAGTTCCCATAGACATTACTAGTGGAATAAAAACCATTTTTAGTCATAAATGGTTTATTGGCGTGGCAATGTACAGTATGATAGGCATAACGGTACATCTTTCAAGAGGAGCTCATCCTTGACTGAGTATATAAACATCATACTCCGGATTACATAGAGACTATTAACGAATTGCCTCTCTTGTTTATACTTACAAACATAAATGGAGAAAGTATGGTTATAAAAATAGTTCTGGCAGCTCTGTATGATGGCGCAAAAAAAGAAGAAGTAATAAATAACTTTAAAAATTATTCATAGCATTCAATATTGTCATATATATGGGATAATCCTAGGGTAAAAATTGCCATTCAAAATATTCATCCTTCACACCAGCCATTCTAGTTGAGTACAATGCAAGGCCAACATTATCTGAATGACTGAATCATACTCCTTCACAGAATTCCAAGAAGATAAATCTCTGTATTTAATGGAATTCTCTTCATATATTATTTGATCGACCTAAAATAGATGGATATTCGGCCTTGTGTGCAATCTTTTTGTCACATGTGAAGATTCCTATTACAGTCCCACAAACATTCATACGGGATGTAGGTTCTCGACACATGTCCAATGAAGTCTATATATGGCAGATCTGTACACAATACATTATTAGTTTACATGCAAATGAACATGAGCAGGGGCCCTATAACTTCTCAATCTTTGAGAGGGCTCTCCTGATTGGTTGAAAGTAATGAACCTTTTTCTCTCTCACTAGATATCCTGTCTTTACACTATCAGCTAATCACATACAAGTTTACAGCTCTAGTGGTAGCCAGCACTTCAGCCTTTGGAGTAATCTGCCAATCAAACTAAAACCAATTAATTGGCTTTTGCTATCTGGTGACAGCCTTAGATCTGGCTTATTAAATTGACATATGACACATGTTGGATTAAATGATGTGTCTTCCACTCAGTGAACCAGTAGCTTTCACTTCACAACATCTTGAAAAAAATCTAGCTATCTGATTGGTCAATTTCTCATCTTGAGACATACTTAAAAGTACCATTACAAGCTGGTGCTGTTGAGCCATGCAAATCAGTTATTGGCATGCACTTACTCACTCATTTTCGTAGCAAGAAATTGAGCTGCTTGATTGGATCAATGTTGCATTCGACTGACTCTACTCTGCCACAATACAATGTGCAGTCAAATTTGCCTTTCACAGAATAAAAAATGGTTGCCATTTCTATACTAAATCCAAGAAATGGTGTGGACTACATTCACTGATCAATGTCCATGGTGTTCTATAAAACAAAATGGCATTTGCTTGTGCATTGAAACAAGATTTCAAACTCTTGACCATTCACTATTTGTGAAATGTTGGAATCGTTACAGGGAAATGAAACCAAAATTTGTGTGGACTGAGTAAATGCAGAAATCTTAATGGAACACATTCAACACAGACAATAGTGAAGTTTGGGATAAGTTGTGCAATCAGTACAAAAGTTGTCAGTAACTGGCTCTAACTGGATTAGCGAGGTCTGATGAACATTCTACACAGCTTGGTAGGAGTAACCTGATCAAAACGTGAGCTTTCGATAAAGCCAAGAACAGCCATCATTTGAGAAAATATAGCCACATGGATAGGCTGAGAATGCCGGTAAGCTGCGCCCGATTTAAGATGCTTCGGTTTCTCTAGTCGCTGGTATTTTTTTGTCAAGGACTTAGCAATTTCTTGGCAGATGGACTCAGTAGACTCAAAAACCCACTCAGTAAAGATGTTTGTTGCTTTTGGCTGGCACCGCACAAAAATGAAGTCCTGGCCATTTTTGGAAGGTGCACAAGTTGCTGCTGCCATACTCGATGTACGACTTGCTGTGGTAGTTGCTTCGGGCGGGACCGTGGACAAGTGTGAGGCGAGGTCGTAGAGCTCAAAGTAAGTCATCTCTTCTTTCAACATCGCCATCTCGTTGAAGTTGTCCGGGAGGAGCACGCGGCCGAGACGAAGACAGTTGAGGATGAGGCGGAAGAGGGTGGGGTCCCTGTCTATGAACAAGCTGGTCCCATCATCAACTTCCCGTGTCTCACGCTCTACCACCATGGAGGCAAGCTTGGACCTTGAGTATTGAGTCAAAGTGCTGAATTTGCTTGTGAAGAATGTTCCTCCAACATTCAGTGTCACCACCCTATCCACCATCGTATTTGAGCGTTTACATTAGTGGTTGCAGAACAGGTTTAAACTTGGCGTCTCTCTGATTTGTCAGGACAATCACTCTATATCTTTCGTACCTGCACACTGGCTAACAAATACTTCTATGGTGCATGAGGAAGGTAAGGTAAAAGGTCTTATTCAAATTTTTTGGCAGTTGACTTGGCACTTCCCATTTATTGCCACACCACTTGAAGTTTTGTTCACTGCCAAATTTGCCGGTATGTTACCTTTTTTTTCTTTTTCTTTTTTGCTGCCTGCCCAGAATAGTCTCTGCTGGGACGTTTCAGATCATTTCTTGATGATGATCCCAATGGAAGATCACCTTCACAGACTGAAGTGTTGTTGTATTCACAATCACTGATCACACACGCCTTGTGACAATCGTTGATGTGGTATTACGTTGGCCTCTTTACAGCGTGGCACTGAAAGGCACTTGCTGCTGATTCCTATATGGCTCTGCCTTCAGTTTTCACTGGCTCCTCTGAGTTTATAGACACTGTGCATCTGCCTGCACAAGCTCTATGTGGCAGATAGACTACAGTGTATCCTTATCATATATCTGATGATCTATAGCAGGGAAGGCAAATTGCAATAGGCCTATTAGCTACCCAAAGGAAGGTGTCTGTGCTCACAAAAAATACCACTTAAGGTGTTCTCAGTGGAATATGAGTATAGCAGCAGTTTGGCAGTGATTTTAGTAATTTTACAAACTGTACTATTCAAACACAGATTTATGATTAATGCTGTAGGTCTGTGCTCGGGGGCGGATCCAGGAATTTTGTCAAGAGAAGGTGCCTTTACAAAATTAAAGGGGGCATAGGCATGCACATCTCCCCCCATTTTTCCTTGTTATTTCTTTAGTTTTTAACCAAAAATAAGGGGGCAAGTGCCCGGTGCACTCCCCCTTGGATCTGCCACTGGTGCAGTGATAAAGATTTATAACGCAATATTTTGCTCCGGAGCACGTGCTCAAGCCAAAGTGCAAAATGTGTCTGTGTGTGTACATAGTGTGTTTGTGTATTTAATGTATGTGCTTGACTGGTACAGTGAAAAACCTTGTTATGTCTGTCACATGTCATGTTTTCATTGGTAATGTTGCTATATCTGTATAATATTGTAGAATGGGCTATATCAGATTTCATTTACCAGGAAAGATTTACTAATAAGTTCTCATTTAATGAATTTCTTTCCGTGGATGAAATGTATGAAGTTGGAGTGATTTAAGTGTATGTTTAACTAATTAACTGAAGTGCTGATGCTTCGATCCTTGAATTAAAGGCAGCTATATAAGTGCATATGAGCAGTTGGTTATGTTGTGATCACTCATCAATTGCTGAGTGATCACTGGTTTGTTTGTTTTTTATTATTATTATCAACTGTACGGTACAGCCTGTTATAATATTGTCTTGTGATCTTACATAAGGTGTATTCATCAATTCACTTCTGGCACAGAATTAAGATTTCAAAAAAAAAAAAAAAATCCATGAAGTTTTGGGCAGTTTATTAAAATGCAACTTAGCTGTTTTGATTATGGGGTCAGAAATGTGGGAAAAGAGTGCAGTTGCAAACGCATTTGAGCCAGAAACCATTTCTGTAGAGTTGATTTAAAATGCGAAGTTGTTTTGAAATGCAATTGTAGCTTGGACCTGCCCACGCCAGCCACTGCCAACTACACATCTCCACTGTTCTAGTCAAACTGCACAGTGGAGTTGCGCAATGACAAGGCCTGCCAATTAACTCTTGACAGAGTTGGTGAATGCTACAACTTGAAAAATACAATCTGAAAGGTGATTGCAAATAGGAATTAAAGTGTGTTTCAAATATTGGGAAAGCTTATAAATGCTGCCCAAGCTGCACTACCATTATGCCTTTTTCTTGTCTAAGGAACTATAACTGGATAATAATCACATCGAGCACTTGCAGTATTTTTTATGTCCTTCTAACCTTTATTGTTCTTTGTGATAGAAATCAAGTTTAGAATGTCATGAAAAGAACAGAAATTATCTTCTTTGAATTGAATTGAATTGAATTTGAATTGAACAGGTTTTATTAAAAAGCATGTCTGGCAGCCAAAGGCTGAATTGCACATGTTTTACAATCATAGTTATAAAAACAGACAGATTATTTCGGTGCTCTGTACAAACAATGATATAACGACATGACATAAAAAAAGAACAAATATTACAGTGGTCACATGTGGTAAATCACAAGAAGTGATCAATCTATGCAATCTGCTATGCTATCTAGGCAAAAGTCGCAAGAGCAAATTCCCTCCTAGACGGGGTACAAAGATTTTGACCATTATTTTTGTCGATTTAGGTTTTTTGCAGAAATCGAATCTTTGATATGTTTTCTACATCTACACTAAATTTCATTGCATAAGACTAAGTTTTTCCTATCGAAAATGGAATTTTAAGCACCCTATGTTGGATCGCACTCGTCAGTTTCGAGCTTCTTTCGAACGCTGCGCCAATATCCCCAGCGTTGCTATGGCGCAGGGTCTCGCACGCGATTGGCTGGTGCGTCGCACACATTTATATAATTCGGCTTTCGGAGACACCAGTTGCAGCGTTTGGGGAATGCTTTGTCCACGCGTGCACGATTACATGCTCCATTGTTCTTGGTATAGTGGTTTATATACGCTCGCTCTGTATAGTGCGTGCTCTTCGTTTGGCTTTCTATCCAAACTATTCTACCGCAATGTTCGACAACGGAAGTGAAACAAAAATCATGTAGCATAACATAATCGTGTGAAAAGAAAACTACAGTGTAAATATTCTCAAATTTGTCTACTTGTACATGTAGTATAAATTATGACAGCAGACTGACTCAATGGAAGGTAGATGAGAGGAAAGGAGCGGTCACATGTGACCAATTATATTCAAATACTACACGTCAAGTTCGCACCAAACTTACGAGTCGTGTTTGTTTGTTTGTTTGTTTGTTTTAATTCAATTAGCACCACCGAGCAAAGCAACATTATTATATATGCATGTCTTGTAAAAGCAAAACAAACAGGAAGCGTGACCCTTGTCAGCACTAGCAATTTTCTGCCTTCAAAAGGGTCGCCAATGATAAAGACAAATCAACCACAATGAAAACGCGATTTGTAAATGTGTGGATTCGCCACCGCTCCTGTTACATGCACACGGACATGGCGTGTGGATGCCATTGCGTAATGCGTGCACCATACACATGGACATGTACACCATACAGGTAATTATCGTATTCGCCATCTTGAAAGACGTACTGGTAAACAAACCCGAGCGAAACGCATTGTTTTTTGGCTCCATACGCTGAGCTCCGAGGAAGGTGCCCGCGAAATTTGACTCTCTCAGTGAGCCAATCAGAAGGCGATGTGGTTGCTTGAGGCAGAGCTTAACATCAATTGGCACCATCGTACGGATGGGTGATTCTCCCCTCGCATCGCCGCTCGGACATTGTCTTTGAGAAAGAGGTGAATCTTCAAAGCCTGTTTTCTCGCAATTTTGTCAGGCTAACAACTTAAAAAGTGTATTTTATTTCTCTTTCTATGCCCACTTATGGTGCCGAAGAATACAAGTGTTTTATATCAATGCAAAGCTTACGAAATGGGCAATGTGATTCAGTGAAAAAATGAATTTTCAAAATTGGCTACTTTTGCCTGAAACCATTGTCGCCAGTCACATATCCTTGGGGGATAATACTTTGTGTGGATTTTTGGGTCACAGGGTCAAAGGTCAAAGGTCACAGGTTATTTTGTGAAAAAAAATTGAAATTTCATGTTTTTCTCCATATCTCGCAAATGGTTCAAGGTATCTTCATGGAACTTAGTATATATGCTTGTACTGATGGGCAGTGATTATCTAGGGATGTTGGGGGTCATGGGTCAAAGGCCAGGGGGGGGGTCAAAGTCAAGGTCAACTCAAAATATCACTACTTTCCTTAAAATGCAATATGCGTGAAGGTTTTTTTTTGATGTATGGCATGTATTACCCAATATATATTTTTGGGGAAGTTTCTTGCCAAAAGGTCAAAGGTCAAAAGGTAAAAGGTCAAGTGAAAGTGCTAAATTGCACTTTTTCTTCCATATCTCGAAAGTAACTCAAGGTATCATCATGAAACTTACATATTTATGCATTTTCTACCTAACAGTGATTCTCTGTGGAACTGTGAGGTCAAAGGTCAAACGAAAGGTTTAGATAATGCTATTTTCCCATTTGATACTGAAATTATACTTTTTCTCAATACCTTGAAAATTACTCAATGCATAAACTTATGAAAGGGTCAAAAGTCAAGTAAAAATCATCAGTTCCCAAAATACCTGCACTCTGACATTTTAATCATTCATCCAATTGAACCTAGTTCTAGGAAAGTGAACATTCAGCACATTTGTGTCAAACCTGTCATTTTAATATTTTGCCAACTGTGTGAAACTGTCATCACACATTGTCAAGACATTGTACTATACACCTATTAGGAGAACCATGCATTATGGCGGAGGCATATCAGTCGCCGTAGCGATATATCTAGTTTCAGTAGGAGCTCATCCTTGATTGAGTATTGAATTGAATTGATTTTATTTCCTCTTCATGGGGTGGAACACCCTGATCAGCAGAGCTGTTTCCATAGGGGTCTACATACATACATAATGGTAAAAAGCGAAGAATACATACATGTAGAATTAAAACAAAAGTCATGTATATGCAACAATACAAACAGAACGATACTAAACACATAAACATCATACTGTATACATGTACAGATATTTTCGCAAGATGTTGTTTTTGCGAATTGACACCAACGCTAACATAAATGTGCTATTGCCCTAGGGCATGAAGACATTCTCGTGTGTTGTTAAATTCGCAGTCCAACACAGGCGCGGTGGAGCACCCCAATTATCTCGCAGAAATCCATCGGCGGCCGAGTCTCATTTGCATAAAGTAAACAACATGTACTCGCGTAGTTGAGAAAAAGTAAACAACTTCTCAAGCTAATAACAATTTAAGGAAACCTATTTTCGGATTAAAATTGAGTTAGTTTGAATTTGAAAACATGTCCGAATATGCACATATAACATATTAAAGGATTTGACAATGATAACATGTGAAATTTTAGCGAAAACCTGGCGAGCAAAATTACCAAAAATATGCCTCGAAAATCATCCTAAAATTCACGAAGTGTGATTGTGGAACCAAAGCGCCATTCAAACAAAGTACACCGAAATTTATTTATCTGCTTGCATTTTAAATGTCATACCGTAATATTCCCGGCCATGGTTGTGTCGGAAAAAAACAGAAGGTGATGTCAAAAATGACACGAACGCAAAGCATACAGGTCGGTCCCATGTATATATAATCGCGTGATTGTAGCGTTGCATGTCACAGCACACAACGCTTTGCTGCATGCAGCGTGCGCGGCAGCAGCTCAGCAGTCACCGCCGTGCGACACTCAGCAAAATTGACTGCGTCACATGCAAACCAACAATGAGCGCGAAATCCTGAATCTCACGTACCACGCATGCCCAATATTACGGGAAAAGAAATGACGTCATTTTCAATTGTTTCGCTTACTACAATTTTTCTATTCCAAACCCTGTAGAAACATGTTGATTTCTCAAAAAGTACAGGTGGAACCAAGCGAAAACTTTCACCATATATGGATTGAGGCCTGATGAACTTATGTTGTCAATTTCGGACACATTGGAGCCCGGCCATAGTCCAGTCGGAAAAAAACAGAGAGCATGTTTTGCGAGAGGTGATTTTCAAAACGCTTGAATATCTCAAGTTCTAGTGCAGCAAACTTCATAATTTTTTCATCAAAAGGAAGGTTTTTAAAAACTTAGATAGTGTGGGAAGTTTGAGTTTACTAGCGGCACGCATAGCGGCACAAGGAGAAGGTAAAGATTTGACTTTTTCATGCACACAGTTTCGGGCAGCCGTGGATGCCCGTTGGAAATTCAAATAGAACGGGGCGATAATGAGATGCAAATTGGGGTGCTCCACCGCGCCTGAACAGAGATTCATGAAATTCGCGCAAATTAAACCCTGGCGAAAATAATAGTACACAGAAAAACAGGATTACATAGCAAGAGACTAGAATTGCCTCTCTTGTTTATACTTACAAACATAAATGAAGAAAGTATGATTATAAAAATAGTTCTGGCAGTTCTGTATCATGGCGCAAAAAAGAAGAAGTAATAAATAACTTAAAAGATTATTCATAGCATTCAATATTGCCATAATAATGGGATAATCCTAGGGTAAAAATTTTCATTCAAAGTATTCATCCTTCACATCAGCCATTCTAGTTGAGTACACTAGACTTTTCTAAATCCATGCAAGGCTGATATTATCTGAATCATACTCCTTCACAGAATTTGAAGAAGATAGATCTTTGCATTTGATGTATTCTCCATATAATATGACTGACCTGAAAAAGATTGATATTCGGCCTTGTGTGCAATCATTTTGTAACGTGAAGATTTCAATTACAGTCCCACGCACATTCATACAGGTTCTTGACACATGAACCTGGTATATGGCTGAACTGTATACAATACATCGTAGTTTGCATGCAAATGCACATGAGCAGGGCCCCTTTAACTTCTCAATCTTTGAGAGAGCTCTAATGATTGGTTGAAAGTAATGAACCTTTTTATCTCTCACTAGATATCCTGTCCTCACACTATCAGCTAATCACATACTGTAAACGTCAATATTTTCGCGCGATTAATTTTTCGCGCTGAGGGGCTCGAAAACATATTCGCGGGTTCTTAAATTCGCGCTCCGTAGCGGGTTAATACACAGTCGCTGTTTTCATCCAGCGATGCCAGCGTATGAAAGCGACGTAGCGAGCGGCGCGCGCGAGTGTGAGTACAAGCGCTCAACTACGTAGTACACTGTACAGGTATTTTACTCGATACATGTACTGTAGTACTAGTACCGTAGTCGGGGAGATGTAGCACACCATTTGGCTATGGGCTTGGTGCGTGCGGTGCGTGCGATGATACTGCTATATGCGTGAACATGTCTGTACTACGTAGCAGTATCATCGACGAAGCGCACGCAATTCAGGCCGTTCAAAATGTGCATAGAAAATTGCGAAGATATATTCGCGCGTTTTTGAATTCGCGCTAGCCGAATGTAGCGCGAAATCCGCGAAAATTAATGTACCGCGAAAATTTCCACGTTTACAGTACAAGTTTAAAGAGTGGCAGCCAGCACTACAGCCTTTGAAGTAATTTGCCAATCAATTGGCTTTTGCAATCTGTTGACAGCCTTAGATCTGGCCTATTAAATTGGCATATGACCCATGTTGGGTTAAATGATGTGTCTTCCACTCTGAGAGCCAGTAACATTCACTTCACAACGCCTAAAAATATTCTAGTTATCTGATTGGTCAATTGCTCATCTTGAGACATACTTAAAGACCTAATAAAATGCTTGCAGAATGTTTTAATATGCAAAAGAAATGTAAAATATATGTCATGATTATCAATGTAAATATGTTGTCAGTGTCGTTCCGGTTTTTATCGCTTCTAGAAACCCCCCCAAATATCACATTTTTGGAGGACCTCGTTGCAGCTTTTGCGAAAAAGATAGTCACGTGACCAACACCCCTGAACCGATTGATGACGTATAAGCATGGAGTTAATGTGCTCAGTTAGCAGACGCCGCTCAGCACAAGCACTTAGATTACTAGCTTGGTACACGCGCGTACACGTTAGCTAGCCCGGCCAGGCCCGGGCGCGGGATGTGCGCTCCCGGTCGACCCACTGACTGTCGACATGTACGCATTCGTACCACGTACATTATCACTAAGTTAGCTTGCACAAATACCTGGTACATCGAGCATAATGTCTTCCCCTATATGAGTAAACTTCGACATTGATGATGATGATGATGATGATGACTGAAGCTCTGACGATATCGCGGAGAAGAAGAGGAGGCACATGAAGTTGAAGGGGAAGATGGGGAGGGAGAGGCAGCCGATGAACCAGAATGTTATCGTGGGGCTGCACCTTACCGATATGAACCAGCTGCATCTCCCCCGCTGCCAGTGCAAGAGCGTATGAACATGGCAACAAGTCCGAGAATAGACCTCACGGAAACGATCGCCTGGGAAATACAGAGTGGTATGTCTGGTATGCACCCATATAGTTTAACGTTAGAAAGGATATACTGTATTCTACATGATTGACATTGTAAGTTGCAACTGTTTGTCTAGTAAGTAGTAGAAGAACAGACCCAGCTCGCTCACAAAGTGAGCGGCTACTCTGGTCGCAGCAAGCGGGAGCGTCCCGGCCGTGGCCTGGCCCGTTGGCCGGCGCTAACAAGTTAAACTAGTACTAGTAAGTATTACTACTAGTAGTCTAGTAGTAGATCTAGTAGCAGTCTTCTAGTATTGTAGTCTACTAGTAGTAGTAGTCTACTAGTACTACTACTAGTAGTAGTACTATTACCACAAGGTCTAGTAGACTAGTAAGTAGTAATAGCAGAATCTTTGGTAGTAGTACAGAGGCTACACTCTAGGGGGATATGTAACACTAACTTACGTTACAGGGTGGGTCGTGGCTAAAAAAAAAAAAAAAAAAAAAAAAAAAGCCTGACCAGTTTCCCATGGTCAGTTTCTGCAATATTTGTTATCAGTTATTTAGATGCGCCATTTTCTAAGAAAAACGATACCAAGAATGATCGTCAATTTTGGTCGGGTAGTTTTTGTTTTATGCTACAAATCATACTGTGGAAGGAAGCCCCAACGCCGTGCTTATCTACCGATGAACGCCACGGTGGGGCTGAATTCACGAGTAGGTCTAGGCTGGCGCCTATAAAGCAGGCGAGTCGCCGTAATATTAGTACAGACACGCAGTGGTGGTGGGGCTATCGTGAAATAGGCCCCACCGCAGTTCGCGTGCACCGCCTACCCGTGCGTTTATAGCAAGCAAGGGTAGGTCCTCCTAGGATTTAGGGTTAGGTAAGGTTGTATTTATGGTTAAATTGGCCGTTAAATTAGTCGAGGGCCATATTAGGAAGTCATTTTCGCCGCATTCACGAGTATTGACTGTGGAAGGCAGCCCCGCCGCCGTTCTTACCTACCGATGAACGCCACACGGTGGGGCTGAATTCACAGGCGAGTCGCCGTAGTATTAGTAGAGACACGCAGTGGTGGGGCCTATTTCACGAGTTTGCCGAAAATAATGGATATCCAAGCGTACCACAGTTGTAATCTGTATTATTGGCAGTATTTAATCCGATACAATTCATTAAATATTCTTTTGTCTAAAGGCTTAGCCAATGACAATAGTGCAGCGCAGCACCTGCTATGCGCTCGCTAGCTCGCTCCCCCGCCAGCGCTAGCCAGCCGCCGGCCGGCTGTCGCTGCGCTGCGCTAGCATAGCTTTGCCAGCTCGCTGGCTATGGCTAGGCTGGTCGGACAATTAATATCGACGACTCCGTTCTTAGACGTCATCACAATTTAGAAGTGATAGTGCGCTGCATGCGGCGAAAGTATAGAAAGTTTTCCAAAACCGAGGAAATTGCATCCATTATATTAACAAGTATAGAACAAAATTCAGAACAGTAAAAAAAACCGCACAACCATAGAATTACTTAGAATTTAACATTTAATATTATTACATCATTGCGAAAAAAATGTCCAAACCATTTTATTAGGTCTTTAAAGTACCATTACAAGCTGGTGTTGTTGAGCTGTGCAAATCAAGAAAAACAATTGTATTACTTCAAGCAAGGAATAAACTAATAAAGCCCTTTTGACCAAAAAAAGCATGATGTTTCTTTTTCACAGAAAATATCGAAGGTGTAGCACTATTCATTTAAATTAATTGATGATGGAGATCAAATTTTTATTTGTGGCCCTAACAATGCCTTTAAGGAGAAGGAGTAAAACAAAGAAAAGAAGAAGAAATATATCACAGTTTAGTTTTCATACATGCATATTTATGAGTTGATATTTGTATGTGTTTTTCCCCATGACCCGAAAGATATTTTTCTCTCACACGCAAAAACATCTGTGTTTTGTGTAGTATTGAAGGGTGTTATGGGTGGGGCACTCTAGAAACTTTTTCCTGTTCGTTAAAAAAAAAAAAAGATCTTAGTTATGTCAATATCTATACTTGGAACCGCTGAATCTAAATGGTTCTGTGTAATTATAACTGTTGAATAAGCAGTCAATCTTAAGAGAAATATCAAGAAATATCTGGTGCATTTACATTATTTTTGCTCAACTGTGCTGGGGCATGGGGGGGGGGGGGGAGCTTGCCCTCTAAGGGCCCCACCCCATTTGTGTCTTTAAATTTTGTTTTGAATTGTTGCTAAGTAAATGCCTGGGATTGTTACTGGTATACTGCAGCAGTATAATAACCTTTTAACAAATTAGTTCTCTGTAAACCCCATAGCAAAAGTATGTGTAACGTCAGCTACTGACATGTTTACTAGAAAGAAAATGGACTAATGTTTCATTTCATTTGTGCATTTGTAATTGATGAACCAAGGTATGATTCCATATCAAACAAATCACTCTGAGAGGTCAGAATTATTAAGTATCACAAAGCTATTCTCAATCATGATTTTGCATGTGTAAACCCTTTGGCAAATGTAAGCATAACGTCAGTTATGTAACGTCAGTTACCATTATGCCTTCACTGAAATTGGTATGGTGCTAAAAGGAAATATCTTAAGTGCCGATATTTTGCACACTTGTTCCTAAGAACCTAGGTATATATTGCCATAAAAAACACATAAAGTTTGCAAGTCAGGGACATTAGATATTTCCATTTAAATCTACACCATCATTTGCCATGTCCTTCTTACGTAACATCAGTTTCCGGACACATTTACACTTGCTATGTGATAAGAAATGCAGTTTGAGAGAAAAACTTTCCACCAATTTCTTCACTCTCATGAACTCATTCATCAATGCTAATTACAAGCCCCAGGGGCTTTTATTCACAAAACTACGACGTAAACAATTTCATGAAAATCCTTCTTTGTAACGTCAGTCACCGTGGAATTGCCCATTTGTGAAATGTTGGAATCCTTACAGGTAAATGGCACTGAAATTTATGTGGTTTGAGTAAATGCAGAAGTATGATGGAACACATTAATCAGTGAAGTTTGAGGAAAATCGGTACAGAAGTTGTCTCTAACCAGTTCTAGGTGGATTAACGAGGTCTGATGAACATTCTATACAGCTTGCCAGCATTTAGCTGATCAAAACGTGAGCTTTCAGCAAAACCATGAACAGCCATCATCTGAGAAAATATAGCCACATGGATGGACTGAGAATGCCGGTAAGCTGCACCTTCCAATAGATGCTTTGGTTTCTCTAGTTGCTGGTATCTTTTTGTCAAGGAATATGCGATTTCTTGGCAGATGGACTCGGTAGACTCAAAGACCCACTCAGAATAGACCGTAAAACCTGCCTGCATCTGGCACCGCACGAAGACAAAGTCCTGGCCATTTCTGGAAGGTACGTGAGATGCAACCACCATACTTGATGTACAACCTGCAGTGGTAGCTGTTTCGGGGCGGACCCTTGACAGTTGTGAGGCGAGGTCGTAGAGCTCAAAGTATGTCATCTCCTCTTTCAACATCTCCATCTCGTTGAAGTTGTCAGGGAGGAGCACGCGGCTGAGCCGAAGACAGTTGAGGATGAGGCGGAATAGGGTGGGGTCTCTATCGATGAACAAGCAGGTCCCATCATTGACTTCCCGTGTCTCACTCTCCACCACCGTACAGGCAAGTTTGGAGCTTGAGTATTTAGTCAAAGTGCTGAATTTGCTCGTGAAGAATGTTCCTCCTACATTCAGTGTCACTGTCCTATCTTCCATCGTATTTGAGTGATTATATTAGTGGTTACATTACAGTTTTAAATGTGATATCTCTCAGATTTGTCAGTGCAGACACTCTATGTCTTTCAGACCTGCACACTGGCTAACAAGTAATTCTATGGTCATGAGGAAGGTAAGGTGAAAGGTGTCATGCAAACTTTAGCTCAATTGACTTGGCAAATAGCCCTTCCCATTTATCGCCACACCACTTCAAGTTTTGTTCACTGCTAAATTTGCTGGTATCTGCTTTTTAGCTGCCTGCCCAGAATAATCTCTGCTGGGAAGTTTCAGATCATTTCTTGATGATGATCCCAATGGAAGATCACCTTCACAGACTGAAGTGTTGTTTTATTCACGATCACTGATCATACACACACTTGTGACAATCGTTGATGTGGAATTACGTTGACCCCTGTACGACGTGGCACTCAAAGGCATTTGCTGCTGATTCCTATATGGCTTATTTGCCTTCAGTTTTCACTGGCTCCTCTGAGTAGACACTGTGCATCTGCCTGCACAAGTTATATGTAGCTGGTAGACAAGAGTTTGTCCTACGTACCATGCGATATATCTGATGATCTATAGCACGGAAGGCAAATTGCAATAGGCCTATTAGCTGCCCGAAGGAAGATGTCTCTGTCCACAAAATTTTACCACGTAAAGTACTGTGCTTGTAGAGAGTGCACATGAACTGGCAATGAGATGATGAGTCTCACTCGCTATTCAATTTTGGGCAGAGGGATGAGTGCAGCAACAGTGAGTACAGTAAATTATACAAAATTCACATCGTGGACACACCCACAACATTGTAGGACTGTGCTGTAGTAGTCTGGCTTCCTGACCTTCTGCCTGTGTACTATTTTTCTTGGCAGAATATTGATGCCCTCTAACGTTGAAAATAGGAGCAGGTTCAGGCGGATTATCCTTTGTCTATGGCATCGACAACACTTCATCACATGTGGTGGCCTTGTCACTGCAGAGGGCATATATTTGGGAAGGGACCTCGCGGGGTAAAAGGTCTGGAAACCAGACTAGTGCTGTGGTAGACATGATACACAACTTTCCCCCAGAGCAGGTGCATGTCACTAGCCTGTGTGTACCAGCATGTGTCTGTATGTGTGTCTGTGTACATTTATTATGTGTTTGTGTGTTAATGTCTGTGCTTGACTGGTGCAGTGAAAGGCCTTGATGTGTTTGTCATATCACATACTGTTTTCAATAGTAATGTTGCTACCTGCATAATATTGTAGAATGGGCTACTGTATATCAAATATCATTAACCAGGACTGATGTACTAGTTACATAGTTCCCATTTAATGAATTCTTTCATTTTTACATGGATGAAATGTATTGAAATTGAAGTACAGTTGAACCTCTCGTATCCGGACAAGTCGGGACCGGGGCTCATCCAGATAAGGGATTTGGCCGGATACGGGAGACTCCATGCTTTAAATATGTACATATGCATACACATGTACTGATGTACATTTGTAGCCCATTGTAGTACCACATGTAGTAATGTGTATACTGCAACCTTTTCATTGTTACATTTGGGGATGTTTCGGGATGTTGAAATGTCTGAAGGTAAGCAATTTGGAAGGAAATTTGATGCAATGTTTGTTAATCATATTGGAAGTAATATGTAATTCATGTGTGTTTGGGTAGGAGTTCTCAAGGAGTTGGGAATTCCCCTTTCTTCCCGTAATTATTTTAAAAAAATCACGGCGAGATTGCGTCCGGATAATAGAGAGATCCGGATAAAGGGAGGCCGGATAATAGAGGTTCAACTGTACATTTGAGCATCTGTTCAACTAACTGAAATGTTTAATGCCTCTTTGAATTAAAGGCAACCAAATTACCAACTTTATATGGATAGATACAGTGTATAACAATGAAATTTTTGTATTCACTTTGATTTTTTTTTTCCAATAAACAATTCAGGATTCTCTGCTGTAGGTGTATAAAAGACAACATGCCAATACCAGTATTTATGCTGAAGAAACATTTCCCTTTCATCACATGATATATATCTTTTATTAAAACACTAATTCAGGATTTCCTTTTTCTGATTTTCGACAACCTAGAATGGCTATATCATGTGTGCCTGCCAACAAAAACAAACAAAGTTTCTTATACATGAGAGCATGACAACAAAGTATTCTTTTTTTTTTCTATTGAATACACCAGGAAGACAGGTTTCTGAATGAATTTGTGTATGCTTGTGCATGTGTAACATACATGTGTTTTTTAAAAGTAGTTGGTTGTGTTATGACCACTTGTGGATTGTTAAAGTGATTACAGGAATGTTAATATTATTTTCTGTATATAGCCTGTTATTTATTCTCTAGTGATCTTGTGTAAGGTGTGTTAACCCCAGCTGTCACTTCTGGTGCAGAATTAGGGTTTCCAATTATAAACAACTTTCAGGGAGTTTTCGGCAGTTGAGAAATGCAAAGTTTTTTTTTATTATGGGGTTTAGAAATGTGGAAAAACAGTGTGATTGCAGATGTGTTTGAGCCAGAAATGTGTTACTGTAGAGTTGATAAACACAGTCATTTTGAAACGTGTGTATAGTTCAGTCGATGGACCTGCCCATGACAGCCCGGCCACCTACACACCTCTGCTCCTTGGGTCAAACTGCACAGTCTGCGAAGATTACTACAGCTTGTGATGTCAGATGCGTAAGACGTTCTCAAAATACAAAGACAATTCAACTTATTTTTGCTTTTCTTGCCTTGTAAAAGAGCACCTGACTTAACTCTTTCAGAAGGAAGGTAGGATTATATTACCTGTAACAACATACTTCAGAAAGAAATTAAGGGAATGTATACCCCTTTTTTTATGAAATTTTGTTGAATTCTCTTATTTTCTTTTTATATCATTCTACACATCTGACATCATAAAATGTGGTAGTATTCTCATCTGGCAGTGACTATGCAGAAACCTTTTTGAAAATCATAATTTTTGAATGGAATGTCCAATTTTCCTCAAACTCTCACTAATGTGTTCTACTGATATTATTGTATTCATTCAATCCACATGTGCATTAAGGTGAATTTTTCCTTTAACTTACTCCTTTCTCCTCAACTTTGTTTGGTTATAAGCAAGCAACTTTCTTCAATGGGAACACCGAGATTTAGAAATATTATTTGTCTTGTCTGTCAAATGTGTTTATGTTGTGTTACTGACTTTAATGAGATCTACTTTGATTTGTAATCATTGACATTAATGGGCCAGAGATATAACTCACTTCTCACTGGAAATCATGTAGAATTAAACCAATAGAGATATATCTCATGTGTGGATTTATTTCAGTGTTAATTGCTTGATTGGCCTGTTGTCTGTCGAGTCGAGAGTCCCCAGCTGTGGCGTTGTGATTGGCAACTGCCCTTATAGACTTGACGGAAGCTATTATTTAGCAGAGCAGATTGAAAAGTCTCTCGCAGGCTGATTGGGAAAAGCCTTATTAGCCATGTCCCACCTTGACTCATGGACACAAAGGACCATCAGAAACTGACCTACATCCTCTCTATTTTCTACAAAAACATTCTGAAGTTGGACAAATATTTATGTATGGCTCACAAAAATCAACTGGAAATGTCTTGAAGGATAATTTACCGTTTGCAGATGAAACAAAAACCCAGCATTAGCGTTTAAAATAGTTCCAAAATGAGAGTTTGGGATAGAAATAACCTCTGTAAAAATTTGAATCCGTATAATAATCAATATTAAGTATTGTTAAAGGGACTGTATACAGGTAGGGATTCAGGTTTTGAACATTCTTAAGTGAGATAATGAAAAGCCTCTTATGAAATATGAAAGAGCATGTAATTTTAAGAAGGATTCAACGTTTATTTGATGAAAATTGGTTTTCAAATGGCTGAGATATCCAAAAAAGTGCTAATAATAAAAGGCGACATGCCACAACTTTATTAGGATCTCTTTGTTTCACCTTGTTTTGGGATATCTCAGCCATTTCAAAACCGATTTTCATCGAATAAACTTTTGATACCCCTTAGAACTGCATGCTCTTTGACATCTCATAGAGTGGTTTCTGAATATCTCGCAAAATGTTAAAAGCTAAATCTACACCTTGACCAGAACTGTACACACCCTTTAGATACACAAAATGTGAACAAAAGATATAATACAAATGTTGCCAGACTAACCCATCTACAGTTATGGTTTAGTGAGAAAAACTGATATCTCCTTATATTTTATATGGTAGAATTTTGTGTGATACAACAGACATACACATACAGTCAGACCATTATGTTATGTTACTCCCGCACGCACTGCGCACGGGGTCGCTTCGTGCGGCTGCGTGCAGGTTCGTGCGATCTCGCACGGGAGCGTATGGCTCCGTGCGCCCCTGTACGCACCCGTGCGTAGTCGTGCACCTCCGTGCGGATCTGCACGCCCCCGTGCAGATCCGCACGCCTGCGTGCGGATCCATACTCCCTCGCACGCTGTCGCACGGACCCGTGCGGGTCGGGCGCACGGACCCGTGCGGCTTTTGGGTGCGATTTCGCACGGCCCCGTGCCGCCAGTGCTTGGTTCCCGCATGATCCCATCTCACCTCCCTGGTTCCCGCAGTGCTTACACGGTACGTGTGTATCAGGTGTATACCGCGTGCGAGTCCATGCGCCATTCCCCGGCCGACAGTTTCAGCGCAAGCGTGAAATGAGACGATTCCCGACAATACGAAAGGCTTGTTACTTGCGCCAAGGAGCTTCAAACCCTTGCTTGCTTATTGCCAGTCAGTCGGCAAGCCGAAAAACCCCGTCTAGAATATCCAAGTTCTCGCACGGGTGACCTCGAGTTGACCCCGCAGATCATGATCACTGAATTACGTTTTCACATGATTTTTTTTTTTTTTTTATTTGACAGGTTAAGGTTAAAACCTGAATGCAATATTGTTTAAATTTTCCAAGAGCGACATGAAAGGTCATCGACTTCGTGCATGGCTAATTCATTACCGATGTCCCGGAAATAATGGGTTCACATACTCGTCTAAAATTCCCCAAAGAGTCTTCTTTTTCATTGTAGGGCTCTAACGAACGCATACCATGTAAAAGGAAAATTATTATCCAGCTATAAGATGATACCTAAGGTGTAATGTGATGATTTGATGGGTCAGCAGCGCGCGCCAGCAGAAATCATAAGGATATCATTCCTTTACTCGGCACGAAATCGCGAAAATATTGTACTGTCCCACGTATAGAAATTGACGTGTTCCATGGAGGCTCTTTGTGTGTTATGAGCGACCCCAGCGTAACTGGTCAATTATAAGCGTCTACTAGCTGTGATATACCTTGTTTGTGTCTGTCGGTGGGCATTATGAACAAGTAGCCTATTGCCTCTTGCTTGGCCTCTCTCTCTCTCTCTCTCTCTTCTCTCTCTCTCTCTCAACAAGTCATGAATTCACTTTACCCATCATGCCTAATCGAACTACGACATGATTGAGGTAACCGCGCCTTCTTATTCTCATAGTCAAAATCAAACTAATTCTTTACATAATTTAAAAAAAAATCTTCATATAATTTCTCAAAATACTCAAAAGATGGCCTCAGTCAAAACTTTCTACAAAGATTGCATACGCCAATCTTTACGGCCTAAACAAGTTTTTTAGAGAGCTATTAGTTCACCCTGTGACGATGACTTCGATTGCGTTTTGAACTTGTACCGAACTACTTTCAACACAACTATTACCTTTATAGTTCGATTGATGAACTAGTCTTTTGAATTGATAACCGACATTCGTAATCGTAAGCATACAGTAACAAAATACTGTCAATAACAGTTGGAAAATGCAAATGCTATAATAATAGCGCGAAATACACGAGTAACGATCATCTTCATACATTCTAATTCCCAAGTGATGTCGCTTCGAAAATGACACATGGTTTGACTACTGCTTCAAGCAAAGAAAAGTAAAAGGAATGGGATATACTTCTAATGATAATATCACGCCGTACAAGGCATTCCACTGTATTTGGTAATGTCGGTTACGTTTTTGTGCGCTTTACGTACGGAAAATAAAAGGCAGATTGATGCTATTAAATGCTAACACAACGCATTCAAATGATATTTTGAAATAGACCGTGTACAATGTAATGTTTTAGTATTCGGTTTGAAACTTTCAATTTGCGAGTCCTTTATAAAGTCATATGGGTTATTACATTATCAATTCAAGCAAAAATTACAGTACTTTAAGGATTCGGATTTGCTCAGAAGATTAACAATGCTATCTTTGGCAATAGTTTGCAACAGAGACAATCCGCTTCAATAGATATACAATGTAATTCTGTTTTCATAAATAGAAAGGAAAACGTAAATAAGTCAACTTTATAACTTCAATGAGCTTTCTCACCAACTGAACTTGATTTGATCTGCCGTGCATGATATCGCTGTGTGTTCTATTAATTCTATGATATTGTTTAATTTGATATTGTTTAATTGGCATACGTGTTTTTTTTTTTAATGCAGAATATTTCAGGTAAGTATAATTCATTGAAGCTAATAATGTTTGTACATATGACGTGTTCGTTGTTTTGTATTTTCATTTTTATAATATATCACGTGTCCATTATCTGATTATGACTACGAAAATATGACAACTGTTTAAATGCGGAGTATGTACTGGAACACTAATGTCTCCCACCAGTATACACAAACTAATTTCTAGTCGTCTATCCCCGCTTAAAATGGAAATGAAATTACACACCAAAAAAAAAAAAAAAAAAAAAAAGAAGAAAGGAAACGAAGTTCAATTTTCAGTAGATTTCAACTGTTTTGTTTAGTGCCTGATACATATAATGGGCAAAATTCTTTAGCGCATAAGCAATCACACAACTTTTGGGAATAAATGTATGTCTTAATGATTGTATCTTATGGAAGAAAACTCGTCTCCTTGCCTGAATTTTAGCTTCTTCTTTTTCAAGCTTGCGGGAAAGAAATAGTTGAACATCAATCGCAATCATAAAGAGAAGCCACATCCTTAAAAACAAACACAGGAGTACTGAGACGCACTACGAAATGCTTCCTTTTGTTGGGGGGGGGGGGTTATTGATTATTCTGAAGGTTCATAGATCACACAATTCATATGGTTCGCTACTAGCTTAGGTTCGTTAAGAAAAAAAAAAATAAACAGATAAATGCGTTCCTTTTCCGGTGGTTCCTTTACCCGAAAGTAATCAAGCAATCACTTATTTCAGTATAAGATTTGTGAATACAAAACGATACGACGACGGCCTTTAGAGCATTAATTCCGAATATAATTGTAAATATGACTATCGGTCTATACTCAACTTCTCAAATGCAGAAAGATTGCAACTGTAAATGTGGTGTTCTGTAAAAAAAAAAATAATAATAATAATAATAAACAAAAATAAAAATAGGTTTAAGCTACAAGTTAATGGTTCTTTATATGCTATGGTATCATAAAAGTGACCGAGAATAAGAAGCACTATAATTTCAAATTAATATGATACAATCATAATTATAAAAAAAACAACATGAAGCTGTTAGGCCTATACATCAACTTTTGCTTCTGATACGTATAGTATAAATTATAAGCAGCTTTGGCAAGCGCGATAAAAGCGATAGATAATGTGGACGCAACGCCTATAAGGGAAATGTGCCTAATATGGCGGGAATTCAGAATGTTACGGCTGTATACAGCTGCAGCAGAGCAGGCACGAAAGCAGTCGTTGATGCTCTGCAACATTACGACCATGTGCATTATTAGAGGGTTTTTAGTACACGCAAAGAACACGATCTGAAAAGACGACTATCGTTAATTAACTTCATTAACTTCCTCTATTGATGCTGTCTTTTGTATCCCCGCCTACAATGGGTTCTCAGGTTCTATTCACTCTAGTAGTCCATGGGCCAGGCCAGATATTGGTACCATCTGAGGTGGCAATACCTTTTTGGTGTCATTTTGTTTGTCGGGCATAGAATATGCCTATCAAGCTATGATAGCATTTCCAAATGAGTAGCTTAGTCATAGTAAATTAATTTTAAACCAATTTGGTCTCGTTGTTATATCCCTCTACTTCTGAATCGAGACCAACCGCTATACAAAGAAGAGTACTGTCTTCTGTATGTTCACAGGTGTTCTGTTGTAAACGCGGTGCGCTTTGTCTTTATTCAAGGCAGCGAAGGGAATATCCAAGGGTTATGATATCCACGGCGCTTAGTCTAATATTCAAGACGGCGAAGGGAATATCCAAAGCTTATAAAACAGTGTATATCCCTTTATCTAAAAACAACAACAACAACAACAAAGCAATTATTTATCATTTTCCGCTGAAAACGCTACGGTGAAAACGCTAATACCATGCCAATGTCGCTTTATTTCCATTCAAACAATGAAATATTATGTAAAAACAATGTACCGGTACACTACAATACATTATAATTGATAATGTTGTAAATGAACAGAGTGATTTTTGTTTATAATTGATGTATTTGTTGAGAGGGTGGTATAAAAACAGTATAGATAATCCCTTTTATTAGGAACTTTAGATATGATAACGGTACATTGTTCTAGATAAAGACTAAGCGCATTGCACCGCGTGACAGCTGTGGACATCATAACCCTTTGGATATTCCCTTCGCTGCCTTGAATAAAGACTAAGCGCATCGCGTTTACAACAGAACACCTGTGGACATACAGAAGGCAGTGCTCTTCTTTGTATAGCGGTTAGTTTCGATTCAGAAGTATAGGGATATAAAAACGAAACCAAATTGGTTAAAAATTCATTTATTATGACTAAGCTACTCATTTGGAAATGCTATCATAGCTTGATAAGCGTATCTATGTCCGACAAACAAAATGACACCAAAAAGGTTTTGCCACCTCGAGTGGTACCAACAACCCATTTTTCGGGTCTTGGCCCATGGACTATAGGTATTGGTACTTGCTAAACGCATCTCCTTTAGTTTCCACTGACAACAATATGGGAGGAGAATGGAAGCGATCAAGGCCCTCGCTAAAAGACGCTTGTTGTAATACGCATTGGGTGCCTTTCTTTCTTTCTTTCTACTGTTTCCTATTGTTTGTGAGTTAAAAACTTGCGGCAACTAAGTCACCGCAGCCGACACACAACGCTTACCGACTCATTCATGCGGCGGCAGCGGCACGGACACAAACGCACTTCAGTTTACATTCGGGCTGCCGTATTGGTTAGAATAGTTAATGATAGACCTGTCCTGCGATTGGGTCATTTGCCATCTTACACATCCAAGCTATGCCGTATACGGTAGTGCCTGCGATTGAGCGTAAACGCCGTCGCTATTTAGAGCAGGACTGTTGTATTGTTTCGTCTATAGTGAAAGAAACAGGTTGTTAGCTTGAACATAGCCCGAACTTTAAGAGCGATTTTCTCCGTTATTTAGAAAATGGACTGACATCATAAGCGTAGATAATATTCGTTTCTATGATCCATAGGGATGTCCAAATGAGTTGTATTACATATCAGTGTAAAGCTTAGTGTCTGTAAAATTCACATATAGGCATAACTACGATCTCATTTTTTGCAACTTTTGACTCATTCCGACGGAGCGCATCACGTGTGTGGCGCTCCGACAAAATGAGTCATAAGTCGCACGGCGAGTTTTCCCGTAATGAGCCGCAAATGAAGGGGAAGCAGTGCTCGGGTCGAAATTTTTTTATACGGATTTTGATTCCTTGATGTTTTATCTGTTTGTACAGAAAATTTCAGCGTGTAAAAATGAGTACAAGTGTCCCAAATCACAGTTTTTCTGAGACAATTTTTTCGGTTACATTTTTTTCGAACGCTCGCCTTTGCGTTGCGTTTCGCACCTATTGTTCTTGCCCGATTGAGACTCCACCTCCGTTTCTAGGGTGTATGCTAATGAGGCATTGCTCTTGACCCCATTGAAACAAAACAAAGCATGGTGCGCGCGGCGGTCAAGCGGTGAGGGCTTTAGAATTACGCAATAATAGTGAGCTGACCAAGGCTATCGATTGCATGACCAGCGAGTTTCGTTTGATACATGCCCTCCATTTCATGAAGTGGTGATTGATGTGACGCACAAATCGCGCTGAAAAAATAATTCCAACGAACGATCACGCAGAATTTATAATACTTTATCTATGAGCTAATACAATGATCATAATAATCGAACTTGAAACCTCTGTATGCGAGTGTTTACTTTTACAACGGTTATTAATTGGCCTCATTAATGAATTCATTCAAATAATCATAACTTTTTTTCCCTGGTATGTGCCTTGCTGTTTAAAGTTCATCTCTGGAGATATAGTAGGGCCTATAAGTTGTCAATTACATGTATTCTCGTTTTTATTAAGTCGACAATTCGTGTGATAATTCGCCAAATTTATGTAATGCATACTATTGTTGCCCTGGTTAATAAAACTTATTGCCCTATTTCTTATGATGGTTTGGGCCGCGACGGCATGGAGAGAAATCGGAAGATAAACATTATTACTGCCCAAATACAATGTAGGTTGTGTTCCCTTTTGAGGATATTCTGACTCTTGTCATCTGTGTATTTTTTTAGAGGTAGGACCTATCTGAGAAAGGGACAGAAAGCTGTGTCGCTACTCAAAAGTGTGCTTCTTCATTTTGTTTTGTTTTTTAATCAGAATGTTTGTAATGATAGCTGTTTGTCGTGTATTGCGTGTAGCTGACATGTGAGAGGTCAAGTCTGCAAAGAATTTGGCTAACAGCTTTGCGAAGTAGCAGCGCTAATTGCCCATTGAATTGCGTATTCTGAGGAATTTCAAATGAAAGAACTCGGACGACACTGTTCACGCCTTGTATCCGAGTAAACCCCGCATCAACGAAGCCTTAAACAATGAAAGGTAAACTTCCTGCTATCAAGGGGTGGATAAAGACGCAACCAGTATTCTTTCTTCGCCATTGATAGCAGAATCAGTGACTGAATGGAGCAACAGTGTTGGAGGATCGGCATTATGTCTGCTAATTTGTAAAAGAATTTTTCAGTCCCCTTTTGTCTTCAGAACCACAGTCAGGGACGCTAAGTTACTCTATCTCCTACAAGCTGTCGTTACTATCTTAAAACGTGAATTTTATGAAAGGTTAAAAGTGATCGCGGAATCAGTTCTTCTGCGTGACACATGCAGGCTTTTATAATAGCATACCAAGCTTAAATCGTTTACCTGTATAGAAAGGGCGGGGATACACACTTATCGCAATTATCCGGATTTGAGAGTAATACACTCTACTACTTTTCTTCATCTTTCCCTCAACAAAGACCATGGTAATTCAAAACAAACAAACAAACTAACTAACTAACTAACAAACAAGCAGTTGCATTATATCAGAACGTACACAAATTTTTGTGTTTCATGTATGTATAGGTCATCTCTTGATGTATAGTACGCATTTGTTGTCGTTCTTACAGTGTTTCCTAATAAATGCCTATAGCGAAAACCCAACACAACTTTTATCAAGGAGGAAAGGGAACTTACATTTAAATATAACATAGTTTACAGAAATCAGACATGTAAATAAGGCAATCATATACATCCGCACGGCCAATTATAATCTCTTATTTTGATTATCAAACATGACCGCCGGCATTTACGTGCTTTTTTCTAATTTTTTGAACTTTGCCTCATTTTCTCTCTTTTTTTTTTAAAACAACTGCTCGAAACATTTAAAAATCGTAACACAGTCTGCTAACCCACAACATGATATTCCATTTGATTCGTCACTTATTGTTGGTCGGGTGACGCCAAATGTTGGAATCTCGAGCGATGATACACGGCATTTTGTTTGTTGGTTTTCGTCTCATCGCTCAAAAGAATTTTGACTACGATTACAGAGGTATCATCTACAAGACATAACTGATAGTTTACAGTAGTGATCATCAATTCAGTGAGGATTAGTCAAGTCATGAATTCACTTTACCCATCATGCCTTTTCGAACTACGACATTGTTTGGGTAACCGCGCCTTTTTGTTCTCATAGTTCAAACTAATTCTTGGCATAATCAAAACAAATAATTTTCTTTATATAATTTCTCAAAATACTCGAAAGATGGCCTAAGTCAAAACTTTCTACAAAGATTGCATACGGCAATCTTTACTAGCCTCAACAAGTTTTCTAGAGCCATCAGTTCCCCCTATGACGGTGATTTCGATTGCGTTTTGAATTTGCATCGAACTACTTTCAAAACAGCTATTACCTTTATATTTCGATTAATAAACCAGTCTTTTGAATTCATAACCAACATTCGTAATCGTAACCATACAGTAACATAATACTGCATGTCAATAAAAGTTGGAAAATGTAAATGCTATGTCAGTAGCGCAAAATAAATGAGTACCGATTATCTTCATACATTCTAATTCCTAAATGATGTCGCTACGAAAATGACGCATGGTTTGACGACTGCTTCTAGCAAATAAAAGTAAAAAGGAATGGGATATACTTCTAATGATAGTACCACGCCGTACAATGCATTTCACTGTATTTGGTAACGTTTGGTTACATTTCTGTGCGCTTTACGTACGAAAAATAAAAGGCAGATTGATGCTATTAACATGCTTACACACAACGCATTCAAAATGTTTTTTGAAATACACCGTGTGCAATATAATATTTTAGTATACGTTTTGAAACTTTGAATTTGCGAGTCCTTTATAAAGTTATAAGCAGGGTTATTACATTATCAAGCAAAAATTTAAGTATTTAGGGATTAGGATTTGCGCAGACGACTAACAGTGCTATATATAGCGATCGTTCGCAACAGAGACAATCCTCTTCATTAGATGAATTGAAAAGAATTGAAAGAGAAACGAAAAGAAGTCAACTTTTTAACTTCATGTAGATTTCTCACCAATTGAACTTGATTTGATCCGCCATGCATGATATTGCTGTGTGTTCTATTAATTCTATTAAATTATCTAATCGGCGTGCTTGTTTTTTATGCAGAATATCACAAGTAAGTTTAATTCATTGAAGTTCATAATATTTGTACATATGGCGTGTTCGTAGTTTCGTATTTTCATTTTTATAATATATCATTTGTCCATTATCTGATTCTGACCACGAAAATATGGTGACTGTTTAAATGCGGAGCATGTACTGGAAAAATGTAATGTCTCCTGTCAGTATAGACAAACAAATTTCTAATCTATCCCCGCTTTAAATGGAAATGAAAAAAAAAAACAAGTTCGACTTTCAGTAGATTTCAACCGTTTTGTATAGTGCCTGATTCATGTAATGGACACAATTCTTCAGCACATAAGCAATCACACAACTTTCGGGAATAGATGTATGTCTTAATGATTGTATCTCATGGAAGAAAACTCGTCTCCTTGCCTGAATTTTAGCTTCTTCCTGTTCAAGCTTGCGTGAAAGAAATAGTTGAACATCAATCGCAATCATTAAGAGAGGCACATCCTTAAAAATAAGCACAGGAATACTGTTTTCTGTATGTTCCGTAGAGCTGTAAAATGCAGCTCTACATGGTATGTTCACAGGTATTCTGTTGTAAACGCGGTGCGCTTAGTCTTTATTCTAGACGGCGAAGGGAATATCCAAAGCTTATGATACAGTGTATATCCTTTTATCTTAAAACAACAACAACAACAGCCAAAAAAAAAAAAAGATTCCTCTTGAATTTTACCGTATTTTGCAATTATCTATCATTTTCCGGCAAAAACGCTAGTGTGAAAACGCTAACACCACGCCGATGTCGCTTTATTTTCATCCAACAAAAAAGGATAATGCAAAAACAATGGACCGGTACACTACAATACATTATAATGAATAATATTGTAAATAAACAGAGTGATTTTTGTTTAAAATTTATTTATTTGTTTAGAGGGTAGTATAAAAATAGTATAGATAATCCCTTATATGAGGAACTTTAGATATGATAACGGTACATTGGTCCAGATGAAGACTATATAAGCGCACCGCGTGACAGCTGTGGACATCATAACCCTTTGGATATTCCCTTCGCTGCCTTGAATAAAGACTAAGCGCATCGCGTTTACAACAGAACACCTGTGGACGTACGGAAGACAGTGCTCTTCTTTTTATAGCGGTTAGTTTCGATTCAGAAGTATAGGGATATAAAAACGAGACCAAATTGG
Source organism: Diadema setosum (assembly GCF_964275005.1). Lineage (NCBI taxonomy): Eukaryota > Metazoa > Echinodermata > Echinoidea > Diadematoida > Diadematidae > Diadema > Diadema setosum. The sequence goes on from NC_092695.1 coordinate 35,780,297, forward strand.
TTAAAAAAAAAAAAAAACATTTTTTATGACTAAGCTACTCATTTGGAAATGCTATCATAGCTTGATAAGCATATCTCTGCCCGACAAACAAACTGACACCAAAAAGGTTTTGCCACCTCAGGTGGTACCAACAACCCATTTTTCGGGTCTTGGCCCATGGACTATAAATTGAAGTGTGTTCATGCTACATTTGAAGGGATAGCATATAGCGAAGGGAAAACAAACCTGAATGGCCATCTTCAGGAAGCTATTTTTTGTTGGCGATTATGAATTACTTAACTATGAAATTGAAATAAAATCATACAGAAAAACGACTGCAAAATCTTTGCATAATGTGCCATTATTTATAATCAAGTTTCCATTACTTTTCTTTTATGATACATTTCCTTCGATTAGTGCTCCTTTATTCTTTCCCATTACATTTCATCACTTTCCTTTCCGGCTATCCACTTCATTCCCGCCTACAAACGTATACAGATATTTTGCCCGTATATACAATCTCAAAAGATATTGCCATAACATATAGATAGGCAAACCTGACCGGATGTAACATTACATTTCGATTGCTAAAGTGTGATCGGATTACCATCCATCAAAAAGAATTTAGAAGACCATCATATTTCTCCCCCCCCCCCCACCCTCTTTGATCTCTCTCCCTCTCTTTCCAGTTATCCAATTCTTTGATTGAATAATGTCATTAGTGAAGATCACTTCTCGATGATGCTTTGCCTGTATTATATATATATATATATATATATATATATATATTATATATATACAGACATATATATATATATATATATAATACAACAATATCTAATATATGTACATTCATCAAACAACATTTAGAAGACCAGCCTATTTTTCTCCCACTCTCTTTCTCTCCCTTTCAATCTTTCTTCTCATCGCTATAGATTCCAGTGTTTCGCCTGAAGACCGGAAGACCTCATAAATGTTCTATCAAATACACAAATTCCACAAAACAATAGTCTTTCCGGTTAGTGATGAGTTTTCATCATAATAATATTATAACAAATAACTTCTGTCTTATCACTATGTGAAATCTTATTTCATGTGATTCGTAATGAGCAATACTTCTTGGCAGTAGAGTTTTAAGTCAATTATAACATTGTACATACAATTGGCAGCATTTAACCCCTACTGTTGAATCACAAATGTGCTCGTTGATCTCTTTTATTAAATCCCATGGAAACCTTAAGTCATATCTGTAGGCAGACATAATGGATAATTCCAGAAAGCAAACTTCTTATACAAAAAAAAAAAGAGAAGAAACTTCTGTGTGGATGGCAGGTACCGCAATAGCATGGATTTTTTTCAGATTTAGTTATCATAAGTTGTCAAAGAAAGCAAGAAAGATGCAATGATTTATTTGAATATTGAAAATCCCATCAGGCTCTTGTCAACATTATGAAAGGGATAATTGCTGAAACAAAACCGAGAAACTAACTCAAATGAAAGATTGGTCTGCGAAACTCAACTTCGATGTTGCTTGAAGTTGTTTTTTTTTCTTTCTCTCATACCTATGAATGACAATCTGATTATGTCATTTACAGGTCGTTCAAATAATCTACTTGGCCAACAAACCAAATAGAGGATATTCTGTATGACATTCATGCAACGCAAGAGCCGATGGTTATTGCCTTTATGGGGTCCTATATATTCATCATGGTGAAACACAGCCTAACATATGCGAATGTTTTACGCAAGAATACTTTGAATAGACCAGGTGGCCAGAGTATCAGGTTACATTGTACCTTATTGAATAGACAGGATGTTGATATAAAGACATTCCTGGACGCGCTCGTAGAAAAGTCGGGGATTATGAGCATAATAGAGAAGTTCAAAGGCCGATTACAGACGGTCTCTTTTTTTCTGCACCGGTCCATAGAATGCATTTGCCTTCGTAGAAAGCGCTCCAAATTTGTGAAGAGTGATTCAATTTTGTGAGAGATGGACCTGTGATAACCCATCGCTTCAATTGAACACTTTGTTTAGGAGCAAGGTATTTTGGGCAATAAAAGCATGAAATGTTCTTGTCTTATCTCATGTGTATCGATGAAATCAAATGTTTTCATGCTGCTATTGAAGTGGTTTATTCACTTATCGTGCCAGCGTAACATATATATATATATATATAAGGATATATATGCATTTAGGTAGGACTACATTTTTTCATTCCATTAGACTTCGCGCACTCATGCACATTGCAGCATTTTCATATTCATAAACGATTGCAGCAAATGCTCATTTCCTTTATACATTATGCTTATTGAATGAGATTAGTTCTTCATTTCTTTCTTGTCTTTTATCGGGGGATGACTGGTACTGTATAAACAATTAAACAAATATTGATTTACACTCATGACATAAGAGAAGAACAATTCAGCAAAATTAGCCGTCTGTTATGAGAGATTGAAGAATGCCAGGAGAAATGTTGTTTATTTCAACAAAGATATTGCCTTTTCCTTATTTTCTCAAGTGATGTAATAATTTTAGGCCTTCAAGCCTGTGTGGCTTGTGCTTGTCATACTTCTATGATCATATCGGCTTCTTCTACAGCTGCTGGAGTATACGCGATGGCCAGCCTTTTTTTTTTTTTTGTTGCTAAATTGAATTAACTTCTGCGTCGAATTCGGGAATGGTCACCTGCGACCCTGTTTGAAAAGACGCTCTCTCACATGGAGACGAATTTGAATTGTCTACGGGCATTCTAATTTGAATACGTTTTTTTGAAGTGATAGGATATAGTGAGAGGAAACTGAGATTGAATTATGAACATATTCATGGCGCTATCTTTTTTTTCTTTTATTTTGTCGACGAGTTTGAATTACATAACTGTAAAATTAGAAAACAAACGTACACACACACACACACACACACAGAAAAAAAATGACTATGAAATCTTCGCATAATGTTAAACCATTTTGAACACTCAAATATGCCATTTTCTCTTCCTTTGTAATACATTTGCCTCGATTCGTGCTCCTTCATTTTTATCTCATTGCATCACATTACTTTCCTTTCCAGCTATCCACTATGTCTTCTTTATTCCCATCATCTTCAATTAGTCGTCTAGATTGAATATCCTCATCGATGGTGGCAATCACTTATCCAAGATACTTTGCCCGTATTATTATGTATAATCTAATAAGATATCACCATAACACAGATTATAGGCAAACCTAGCCGTGTATAATATTTCATTTCGTTTGCAAAAGTGTGTTAAGATTACCATTCATCGAACAAAATTTAGAAGACCAGCCTATTTTATTTTTCTCTCTCTATCTCTCAATCTTTCTTCTTATCGCATAGACTCCGATGTTTCATAGGCAGACCGGAAGAGCTTATAAATGTTCCGTCAACTGACTTGAACATGTGTTTTATAAGATCATATAGTTGTAAGTGAATATATAATTATATAAATATATATATATATATATATATATATATATATATATATTCTCCACCCTTTCTCATGTCTCTCTCTCTCTCTCTCTCACACACACACGCACACACACACACACACACACACACACACACATAGACAAAACAATAATCTATCCCGTTTGCTGATGACTTTTATCATATATATCATATCACAGTACACTGTGTAAGATTTAATCTCACTTGATGTGTAGTGAACAATATCTCATCCCGACATTACGGTGTATATAGGGTTGTAAGTGAATCGTGATTGCACATAAACTTTGCAACATTAAACCCGACAGGAAACCTACAAATGCGCTCGTTGATCTCCTTTATTGATCCCATGGAAACCTAAGACATATAATTATGGTCGAAATCTGGAGGCAGTCATGATAGATAAATTCAAAAAGAAAACGTCTCTATACAAAAAAAAAAAAAATAATAGATAAATGAATAAATAAATCGTGGATTTCACAGGTTTAGTCATCATTAGTTGTCAAAGATTGCGAGAAAGGTGCAATGATTTAATTGAATATTGAACATCCCATCAGGCTTTTGTCAACATTATAAAAATTGTTGAAACAAAACCGAGAAACCAACTCAAATGGAAGATTAGTTCGCGAAACTCAACTTCGATGTTGCTTGAAGTTGTTGTTTGTTTTTCTGTCATACTTATGAATGACAGCCTGCTTATAAGATCGTTAAAAGAATCTATATACTTGACCAACGAACCAAATGGAGGATCCCTGTATAGCATTCATACAACGCAAGAGCCGATATTGCTACTACGGGGTCCTATATATTCATCATGGTGAAACACAGCCTAGCATAATTACGCGCGTGTATTACGCAAGAATACTTTGAATAGACCAGGTGGCCAGAGTATCAGGTTACATTGTACCTCCATGAATAGTCAGAATGTTGATACAAAAACATCCCTGGACGCGCTCGTAGCCGCCATCTGAAAAGTCGGGGATTATGAGCATAATAGAGATGTTCAAAGGCCGATTACAGACAGCCAGTTTTTCTGCACCGGTCCATCGAATACATTATAATGAGGTGCTTCGTATGTATTATGTAACCTTTTTTACGGACCCCAATGATTTAATGGTTGTTGGGAATCGAATGTGCAAGTTCTCATGTGGTTGTTACCAACATTTATCATAGCATTTATACCTCGACAATGACATACGCTGCAATAAAGCGAGAAACAAGACATATGGCAGAAGTTTTTTGTTCTTTTCTATCTCTTTCTCTCATACGCTTAGCATTCACGGGAAATTGTATATAAAAATTACGATGTTTGATATTTTGATGCTTGCAGCATTTTCAAAGAAACCTTGGGATAACTAGACCGTTGGTGTAATGTAAAACATTTTCTTGAATAAAGAAACGATTCAATCAATATCTATATATATTTGTGTATATGTATATAATATATATATATATATATATATGTATATATAAATGTATATTTTTATTTCTTAATCTATGTATATGTATATATATATTTTGCCAAGATTACAAACCTATCGAGACGGAAACTGTTAATATACCGACCTATCCTGCAGCGACGATGTTTTTGTTTTTTTAGCTCCTGCTTACGACAATGTGTAAGCTCTACATATATTTCAAAGCTTTCGGGGATTATCAGAAGGGACAAAGAATGTGTGTGTGTGTGTGTTTTTTTTAAGAGAGGCAAAAATAGTAAAAATACTAATACACCATACTGATAATGTAACAATATGGAACATCTACAATGTACATTTATTATTACCTTTTGAGTGATCATCAACATCATCATCATCAACAATAAATGGTTCCCTTGATGTAATTATACAATAGCTTTTCTCTGTTGTTGTTAATTGTTATTATTACCATGATTATTTCTACACTGTTCACGTTATCGAGTGATAAAGACACACATACAACCACACAATTTTTCTAATTTCTTTGCAAGGAGAGATACATGTACACACGGTGATGGTACTCCATATTCTTAGAAAGATTGCAAGTGATCTCTGCAATGTAGAAAATCGTCCATTTTTGGACAGGCATGAGTGTTTACATGTAATACGCAGTTGCACAGACTTGTAAGGGCTTTCATTGAACATTGTACAGTGTGTACATCGTATCGTCTTCTCGCGATCGCTTGCAGGCACACAGGCATGGGCACGGATCCACAGACATGGACACGCAGGCGCACACATACGTAGTCATGAGCACACACTTACAAAGGGGATATTATTATTTACAATGCATGCACGCACGGCCTCCAATGGATTCACACGCAGGATGCTAGTCCACTGCCTAGACTGCCTTCGTATACCGCCAATGAGGGCGTATGAGAGAGTGAAAAAAAGATAAGAGTCCCGTGTCGGGACTAGCAGGATGCTAGATTCGCACGGACTCGCACGGTAGCGTGCCAGCACCACGCACGGTACCGTGCCAACACCTCGCACGGTAGCGTGCCAGATGGTCCGCACTCGACGGTGGCACGCAGCCGCACGGAGGCGCACTGACTGGCACGCAGCCGCACGGAGGCGCACGAGGTCGCACGGGGTCGCACGGGGGCGTACAGAAGCGCACGCACCCGCACGAGGCCGTATGAAATGGCACGGAGCCGCACGCACCCGTGCGAAACCGCACGCAGCCGCACGAAGCAGCCCCGTGCGCAGTGCGTGCGGGAGTAACATAACTTAATGGTCTGACTGTATGCATCAAATGTGATGTCTTGAACATTTTTTAAATCAGGTTAACAGGACCTTTAAGTTTTGTTGTTTAAACTCTTAGGAAGAATATGATCACAAAATTTCTTGGTAGTAACATTGGAGTGAAGGGTCACTGTCTGAGATGACGTGAGGGGAAAAAAGAACAAGTCACGCTATATGAGAGGTACATTTGATTATGTACACTTTCTTATTATCACCCCCCCCCCCCTCAACCTGCTTATTTGACAAGCACACTCTAATCAGCTGGATAGTGGCACGCAATATAATTCCAATCAAACCTGTACATGTTGTCATATCTCACTTTAGAACTCCAATTTCTTGTCAGCTGCCGTAAAGTGATATCTTTGAGCTTTTGATTGCAGGAGGGATTATCAAATCTGTTCGTAAACCAAGAGGCCATGATTTATGATGCATCAAACAACCATGTAGCAAAGGAGATTCTTTTCCGTGTTACTAATTTCATAAACAACAGACATGGCAGGGAAATATTCAGGTTATGCTCAGTGGAGGGGGACGGTACATTCCAATATACCGTAAAATGAGGAATGTCAGCATGCATTTTAATATGCCGATTTAGCAAGAGCCAAGATTCACGAAATTAGAATGCTAGCGGAAGTTCTTGTCGACATTGTATGCGTTGAATGCGAATGACAATTTGCAAAAATTTAATTCCACAAAAATATCTTACTTTAAAGTATTTTGCTAAAGGAAACCAAAGCCCAAATATCAATGTGGATCGAGTGAAAGAAGGAATATCAGTTTAAACCATAAGTGAAATTTTGTAGAAAATTGGAAATTAGATTCAAAAGTTATTACGTGTTTCAGTGTCATCTTAAAAATAAGACTTAGTACAACTAAAGTTAATGACATTACTTTTTACAACAATTTTGGTTTCCTTTAATCATGTTCATACTTTAGCAATGATTGATATATGATATCACCATCTTGACAGAAGCTTAGTTTGGAAGGATTTTTGCGGGCCTATCCAAGTAATCTGATGAAAAATAGAAATATTATTATAGAATATGTATGGCACATACAAAGTAGATTCTTTTTTATTTTACACTGAAAGGTTCTTTCATTGATAAATAATCATTGACATATGACAGTTTCATCATTTTTTTTTTTTGCAGACATGGTCAGTATCTAGTTCTACAACTGCATGGGGCAAGAAATATAATCAAGGTGAGTCTGTACAGCTACATCATTGTGTTCTAAATGATTTTCTTTTTACTACAGCTTTCAGTCTGTGGAGCACTAAGAAATATTTTTCAAGCAACCATGTATCATTCTGAGAAATTGTCAGAAATGTGTTTAAAGTTACCCAAATGCTCTCAAAATTCAACTAACCATCCCATGCCAAGAAGCACTGATAGTTTGGAAGAATTTATAGCTATGCAACTTTGTGCATGTAGGAATGAGGAAAATGTTTGATCACTGGTAAGTGTAAACCATAAGGTACAACACAAATTTGAACAATAAATCATGTTTGTACGTGGACTCTTTTACTTTGAGATACCATAAAGTGAGCATATGGTTGTGCTGTTTTCATTTCTTTTGTATTGTAATCTGTATATGTGTATTCAAATCATATCAAACAGCAGCTTTTAATGGCATGCCAATAAACTATAGCACAACTATGATTTCTTTGAAGAGAAAACAAAAACTTATTGACAGCATTTATTGGGTATATTAATTCTGTGGAGGACTTTGGCCTATCTATGTGTTTTAATGATATATTGTAAAAGCTGTTATTTTTTTTTTGCGAGGATTTAATTTTCTCAAATTTTGCAGATCATTGTTTGGCTGCAAAATTAATAACATGTGAAAATATCGTCATTGGACTGGCATTAGGGCACTTTTACGATAGCTTCGATGTTTAATCACGAAAACAAAATCTCACGAAAATTTGAGTCATTAGCACAAAAAGGGTCAAGGGAGCTTATGCTTCAGGAGAAGAGTTAAAGATAATAAAAATTTTTGGTACCTCAAAAGTTTCCCTGAATTTCCGTGTTTCAGGTTAAAGTACCTTTCAAATAACTAACACTGTGAGACTTACTCGCCCCAAAGTGCTCTCATTTCTTAGTAATCATGCAATTAACTGCGACCAGCAGCCCCATACGCATAGCGTAATGGGGCTTCACATAGTAGCATTCAGGATCGTGACAGATTTAGTATCACGGGTAAATATCAACTTAAAATCAAAAAAATTCTTCAATTTGAAGACTTACGAATTAAGTTGAAGTCTTGAAAACAGGCTTCGGGCAACGTTTGGTTCCGCCAATAGTCCCTTTCTGTTCGAATTGATGACTGAATGTGACTCTGTCGAGAGGACCTTGGGAGAGCTACATACACTGATTACTACGGCCAGCGCATACGCGCACATCACATGCGAACAAATTTCAAATCCACGAACGGATAAGATGTTTGTGTGCACATGCGCTGGCCGTCAATTCAGTGTAGCTCTCCCAAGGTCCTCTCGACCGAGTCACATTCAGTCATCAATTCGAACAGAAAGGGACTATTGGCAGAACCAAACGTTGCCCGAAGCCTGTTTTCAAGACTTCAACTTAATTCGTAAGTCTTCAAATTGAAGAATTTTTTGGATATTAAGTTGATATTTACCCGCGATACTAAATCTGTCATGATCCTGTAAGCTACAATGCGAAGCCCCATTTAGCTATGCGTATGGGGCTGCTGGTCGCAGTTAACTACTCAGTATGCGTATGGGGCTGCACGCTGCTGGTCGCAGTTATCATGCAATAATGGTTTCGTACAATACTGTACGTGTACTACCTCGCCGCCGTACGGCGGCGGCTCTGGTACAAAACCATTATTGCATGATTACTAAGACATGAGAGCACTTTGGGGCGAGTAAGTCTCACAGTGTTAGTTATATGAAAGGTACTTTAACCTGAAACACAAACTAAGACAAGAAAATTCAGGGAAACTTTTGAGGTAATACCAAAACTTTGTATTATCTTTAAGTGACTGTGCCTGTACAACCTGCTGTCTTGTCGTTAGTATTTTCACACTGACAGTGTAGGTGAAAAGCAGTGTCAAAAAAAAATGTGGGTGTATGTTCCTCATCTGTCCTGTTCTCAGACTTTCATCAGGCCATAATGTGTGTAAATATTGATTAGGATAGGTGTGCCTTTTTGACAAACCATGTAAATTGTTGACTTTGTTGATGACTCTGCAATTGCAGCAGTTCTGCCCAACAGGCAATAAATGCAACATTTGGGACTCCTACCAGTATGCACCCTTTCCGATTTGACGCAGCAAAGAACAAAGTTTTGCATCAGAATTCCGAGGGTATGAAATCTATAAATTTCGACAAACTTCTGATTGTGGACCTTATTACTCTGGTTCCATACTTTAGAAATATATGTTTAAAAAAAAACATGACTCATTGAACAATTATTTGAATGGGTATGATCACTTACGAGTCACATATAATGTACTTTCAGCAACAAGGAAATTTCAAGCAGCACGATAGTTACAGATAGTGTTCTAAAGCGTTGGTTACACAGAGGCAGGTAGAATAGCTATATAGACTACTCGTTATCACACATGTACGTGCTGTGGTTTCGACTGGGTGCAAGGAGGGATCAGCATTATACTAATCTATGTTGCATGATTGCACCAAATGATCAGTAGCAGCAATCTGGCAAAAGATTGCACGAATATCACCCTTTATAGATTTGGTAAGAATTTCAGAGATGAGAATAGTCATAATGTATGTTTATGAGGGTTCCATGCCATTTGCCTCTGTGACAATTGCTCTTATGGAATATCTGCATGCTAAGCCAAACAGAAAACCTACCAACAAGCATAACCCTAACCCTAATCCTAATCCCTACATCATGCCAAACCTTAAACCCTATCACAACCCTAACCCTAAGTTCTTGGAGAAAATAAGACCAAAGCAATTGTTGCAGGAGCAAATGTCGTGCCACCGTTTATGAGTGGTACAATATCACTAACATATAGTCCTTGCTTGCCAGTACCCTTTAAAATAGTATTTTCTACCTGTTGTACAGTAACCTCTTATCCTACATGTATAACGTTTTGGCAAATGTTGTATCTGAATCCTAATTTGAACTTTTTGCAAACTTTACTTTCATGTTGTTGTATTGTACAGTCAGAGGGGAAGTGAAATATCCTACTGGGACTTCTGAATGAATAGAATCAGTACGCTCTGTTTGCTCTTATTCTCACACTCATACACTCCACTGTCCTATTCATTCTGAATCAGTAAAAGCCACCATGCCTGTATTCATGAGGCATTTAAGCATGATCATAGCAGTGACATTCAAACATGATTGTCATAAATTAGTATCATTCAGGGAACAGCCATCAATGTATCTCTGTAGACATCGTTTTAATACACAGCTTGTTTCCATCAACTTTCTTTGTCCCCCATTCACATCACATTCAAAGCCTTCAAACAACAGTTTGGCATCAGTATCTGTAAATGAAATGAACTGTCATATGCTTTGGACGGCATGAACATTTTTCCCCTCACATTTCACAGTTGCCAAGCTTATCAAGAAGAGAAATCTTGCCTCGACATTGCGTTTTCCTTCCGTATTCGTGGCAACAGCGTTGTTGAAAGCTCACAATTAGTATGGAGATGTGCGATGACAGGGAGGGGGAAGTGAAGCAAAGATGGCATTTGGTGCAGAGTCCCAGGCAACATTTGATCCCTCGAGCTGCCTTCAGGAATACAGGACCCTGGCGAGCACCAACAAGTGACTGATTCTCCTCATCCCCCCCCCCCCCCATCCTTTCTAAACTGGCAGGCAGAAAGTCCTTTGTCAGTTCTACATTGTAATGTTGGATTTGTCAGCCAAGCAGTATGTAATGGCAGAGCTAGAAAAGGACAGTGATTCATCCTCCAAACCATTTTTTTTTGTGTGTGTGTGTGAATAAACCACTCCTTATGCCACAAGAACAAGCCATGCAACACTGTTATGACAAGCCATCTGAGCATTATAATATACATGTCATGCAGGAATGCAAATTTTGTCAAATACTATCCCACAGTGTTTGCAATACAATCCTATTAATTAGTTTATGAATACTTCATTTTTTTTTTTTTTACTTTCTTGCTCAGTATTACAATTATGTTATCATAGTCACATGTATCCTAAATAGGACAGTTTGACTGAATGTTAGAGCAAAAGCTCAGGAAGCTAGGACACAAATTATCCTTCCTAAATATCATCTCATTTTGCCTTATAGTTCAATCTAGGGACGCCAGAAGAGCACATACACTTTGTAGGTCCTTCTGGTCGTATATTTCACTTTCATGTCAAAGTTCCTGACTTTATTTTGTTAAGGAGAACAGATGTATTTATCTAGCTCCACCTACTTTACAAACAGTCTACTGGCAACTTCCCACTGCTCAGCTGGTAATATCACACTCACTCACATGAATGTTGTAGTATGCATGCAGATTGAACTGGATCAGAGAAAGATGGCAGTTTGCTTTGTCCTGATACTTATCTGCAGTCATCCTGATGATTTTTTTTTCTTCTACCCACATTTTCTCTGATTTTTTTTTAACTGCAAATTGATTCTTCCACTTATAAACTGCAGCAATTTTAGAATTTTCAGCATCTGAATTAGTTATGTGGCATCAAGTGACAATTAAAACAACAACATAAATATAAAGACACTGAAGGAAAAAGAGAGAGCAGAGAACTTTCCCTCTATGATAAAAGGCTAAAATTGTGCTGTCGCGTTACCAAATACTTCTCGGGACGAGAAGACCAGGTCTGCTTTCTGTTAACCTATTGAGGACAGGCTGATTATGCTACAACACACATTTCCCATAGACACCTGCCCGAGTATACTCGGGACAAGTCTTCAGTGGGTTAAAGAAGATCTCATCGGAGCCTTGAGGTTGAGCCCCGAGGCTCTGAAGCAGAAACTTCAGAGAAGTCTCCTGAGTTTGTACTAGTTGCTTAAGGGAAATTTATCCTAAATATATATGGATTCAGTGAATGCAGCACCTTTAGGAGAACTTATCAATAGAGGTTCAAGGAAAATTTGACCATCTGTTTAACAAAGTAATGGTGTTAAGTAGTGAAATGCGGTAAAGAAAATATAAAGAGAATTCCAACACTTTTTTTCCCCATTTCTCCAACATAATGAAAGAGCACTTGACCTACTTCCTTCAGAAGGCATGTGGAATAATATTACTAATGACACATATGTCAGTATAAAGTGAGGGAAATGTATATTTTTTTTTGTATGGAAAAAATTCAATTTTGTGGAATTCTCTTTATGTCTTCTTTAGGCCTATATCGTTCCACCATTGTGACATCGGGAAGTAATCAATACTATGCTACCTGTCTGCAGGTTGTTTTCTGAAAAACCATAGCAGACCTACGGCAATATCTGTCTCTGTCACAGCTTAAATCACATCATAGCAAGTGTGGGTGTTTCCTTCAGGCTGGAGATAAGTTGTGACTAAAGTAGCAATGTAAAGGGAGTAATGGAGCTAAAACTTGGGTGCACAAAAAGTCACATTTGAAGTAAAGAACAGAAATTTGGTGGAATTTGAATTTCAGTTACCTGATTTGCCCGCGTTAAGGGCTCTTATGTTTGAGTCTCACATGCGACTGTTAAGTAACTTGTAATACAATAGGGACTGGATTAGCTGCTAGGTCTAATATATGAGTATGTATGCCTTGTTAATTCAAGTAGTAAATAAATATAAATAGATTGAGGACTTACCAGATGCTGTAGCTGTAGTTATATAGTCCCTGCTGCCTGTCGGACAGAAAGTTTACAGCGCGGTGAGTCGTTTTAGTCCTTTATCTCCAAAAAGTTTTAAGTGTTCCCAGCTCTAGTGCATCGTTATAAATCACTGGCCGTCCTGCTCTGAAGCGAAGCCTAGTTGTGCACCCAGGAGAAACCACTTGATGTGACTGAATCATCAGATCAGGCTTCGCTGTTCCCTTAGCCAAGCAGCAGTACTCAGGAAGGTTGTTTCCCCTCCGAAAACCAGTCATGGAAGCTCCTCACCTAATCGGCTAAAACCCTCCGCGTCCCAGATGGCTGGGGCCACTGCCTTATTTTTTTCGTTTTTTTTTTTTTTCTTCCCTGCTGGACAGTACGTTTGCTGGGCTCAATCCATCTAAAAACTTACGATGTGTCTCAAACTGATTATATGCTTATAAAGCAGAACTTTTAGATATCTTTCACACCATCACAAAATCACACTGTCAGATTCAAATTATACTGTGCTCAATTAGTTTGTTCAATTGACTTTGTATTTCATCTATGTATGAAAAAGAAATTCAAAAGTGAAATAAAAATCAAATCAAATCAAATCAAAATATCAAATATGATATGTAAAGACTGATAAAATGACAAAGATTTAGTTTAGTAAGCAAGAATTTTTTCTGCCCTTTAAAGACGTAATTGTATGGTTTTTCTTTTTTGGCCATAGCCATCCAATCAGACAACTTTAAATCTTAAAGAAATTAGCTTTTGTGCATTATTGCACAAGAGTTAAACAGGCTTTGAACTCACAACTTTTCCTGTGTTCCTCCTTTTGCCTATATTGTACCCAGGTTTTTAGCTGTAATGTGCTGTGCATGTTTTCATCAGTGTGCAGTTACATCATCGAAACTTGACCTAATTTTAAGTTAGCCACCTTGCGTTAGGCATGTGCCTCAGTCTGACAGTTTGGCCACGGTGATGCAATAGGGATTAAGGCGAGTTAGATTAATTCTGTTCATTGGCAGATAATTTTCATGCATCTATATGCCAATCTGTTCTTTTCATCCTGTTTAAGTTGAAATGAATAATCAGCTTTTACCATATATGCCAATCTATTCTTTTCATCTTGTTTTAACCCGTGGAGGGTAGGCTTATTTTGCTACAACAAGCATTTCCCATAGACACCTGCCCGAGTATACTCAGGACTCGTCCTTAATAGGTTGATTGAAATGAATAATGAGCTTTAATACTCCTCTTTATCCCTATGTCTGCTCATCTGTTTCTCCATTTTGATAGATCTCTGAAGCAGTTTGCTGAAAAGAATATTAATGCAAAGTCCGGAAATATGCTTCTATTTTTTTTTTTTAAAACCCAGAATTGAAAACAGGTATCAAACAAGTGACATACAATCACAATAGTATCTTTGAAATCTTACCCATGAAAATTTTCTAAAGATTTGCCTTAAAATTCATTGGCCTGGCTTCAGTGAATGTTAATTGAATGTCAGGAAGTGATGAAATGTGAATCAGAAAGGTTGGCTTGGTGTAATGGATAGAGATAAGTGAGAATGGGACAAGCATGCCAATTATATGAGGTCTGTTTATGCCAGTATTTTTGTTTCTGTCATGTGTTCCACTAGTCACATACTACACCTGTGTGTTTGCCAATATATTCCTCTTTCCTTTCCCATTAGCTTCCTTTCTCTCTCCTGTTTATGTGTGTCTGCCTGCCTATTCTTAACCAGTGTAAAGACTAGTCCTGAGTATACTTTGGCAGGTGTATACGGGAAATGTGTGTTGAAGCAAAATCAGCTTTTTCTCAATGGGTTAGATTTCCCCTCTCTCACCTGTTTCTCGCTGTGACCTTGATCTATTCTTCTATATCTCTTCCTTAGCTTCTTTTTTCTTTCTTTTGTTTCTGTATGTCTGCATATACATTCCTCTGTCTCTCCTTTATCTCACTTTAGCTCCTTTTCTTACTCCCATTTCTCTCTATTTGCCTATTATACATCTATTTCTTTATATCTCTCCTTTATCTCCATTTCTTCTTTTTCTCTCTGGGTATTGACCGATTCTGTGACGCGCTATGTGTATTTTTGGCATGGGCAGCGCCATTACGCAGTGTCTCAGCCGACCCCCCCTTCCCACTCCCCACCCCTCTCCCTACATTAGCACGCGCGCAGAATGAAAAACTGATGCATGGTTGCTTTAGCCAATGGGCGTCTCGTACTGAGTGCGCGAATGCTTGCTTAGTGCGCGAACCTTTGTTACAAGTGCGCGATAAACATGTTGCCCGAGGGGTGGGGGAGAGCAGGGGGGGGGGGGGGTCGGCTGAGACACCGCAATTTGAGCTCATGGCTGCGCCCAGTGCCATAAAATGTCTGCTGCCCTCAACGAACCCGAATCGGTCAATATGTCTATTCCCTTATATCTCTCTTTTATCCTCCCTTCTCCAACCAATTATTGTAGTGTCCTATCTATTCCTCTATATCTTTCCTTCAACTCCCCCTTTCTCTCCTGTTTCTCTCTGTGTCTGTCTATCTGTTTCTTTATATCTCTCCTTCATCTCCCCTTCTCTCACTATAGTTTCTAGCTGTGTCCTATCTATTCCTCTGTACCACTCCATTATATTCCTTTCTCTCTGTGTCAATATATTCCTGTATATCCTTCCTTCAGCTCCCTTCTTGTCTCCTGTTTCCCCAATGTGTTATATCTATTCCTCTATATTTCTCCTTTACCTTCTTTTCTCTCTCCTCTTTCTCTCTGTGAGTCTGTCTATATATTCCTCTATATCTCTCCTTCAGCTCCTCTTTTCTCTCCTGTTTCTCTTATATGTCTATCTGTGTATTTCTCTATATCTCTCCTTTATCTCCCTTTCTCTCTTCTGTTTCACCCCATGTGTCTATCCATCTGTTCCATTTTATTGTTAAAGGGATCGTACAGTTTTGGTTGAGACCTAATTTCAGGTTTCTAACATTTTTTGGTGAGATAATGAGAAACCTCTTATGAAATATGAAAGAACATGTAAGTCTATGAGGAATTCAATGTTTATTTGATGAAAATTGGTCTTGAAATGGCTGAGATATCCAAAAAAGAGCGATTGTAATAAAGTGTGGGACCCACACTTTATTACGATCGCTTTGTTTTACTTTGTTTTTGGATGTTTCAGTCATACCAAACCCGATTTTCATCAAATAAACTTTGAATTCCTCTTAAAATGGTATGCTCTGTACTATTTCATAAGTGTTTTCTTGGTATCTCGCAAAAAAAGTTAAAGCCCAATTTTCATCTCCACCAATACTGTACCATCCCTTTAATTCAGCTCACTTTCTTTGCCCTGTTTCTCTGTGTGTCCTATATAACATTCCTCTATATCTTTCTTCTCTCCTTTTCTCTCCTATTTCTTTCTGTGTGCCTATGCATTCTTTTAGCTCCCTTTCTCCTGTTCTCTCTATGTGTCAGTGTATTTATTCCTTGATATTTCTCCTTAAACTCCCTTTCTCTATACCTGCATCACCCCCTCCTTGCTCACTCCCTCTTGATGCGCTTCCTCCTGAGGATTCAATTTCCTGTATGTGGTGTACTTCATCCTACCACCACTGATGTGTGAAGGCAAAACAAATTTAAAGGCACCTATTTGTTGTGACATAACCCTACCTTACCCCCTTCCTCTCCCACATCTCCCTCAGCTTCCCTAAAGCTCCCACGCCCCTCTGATCAGCTGACTCTTTAAGTTCTACCCTACATATCATCTTTTTTTTTCTCTCTTTATTTCTTTCAGGTCTCTAATCTCTACTGTGATTTGATTTAGGATTTACGCATCCAACACCCTTTGCTGTGTTTCTTGAACACTGTAAAAAGGGAAAACACAAAGAGAAACAAGAAGAATAACAAAATATTGTTCCTCATAAACTAACATTCCGAGAGTGACAGATGGCATATGTTGGCGTATCATCATGTACACTTTAACTTCAGTAGTGGCATAAAAACCACTTTTGACCATTTCCAGTTTCATTAGAAAACATCATTGTCAGTTAATTTGGTTCTTGAAATTAGAACTAAAACATGCCAATGGTATCCCTGCTGACAAATGACAAATAGTAGGCTTGCTAAGGGCGAAAAAAGGGGTGATCGCTGCATTTTATAGTACAAATGTCGTATTTGGCACACATGTTCCTCTGTAAAATTGAAATTTTTTCATCTAAAGAGACAATCTGTATCTATGCAAATAAGCCTTAATTTGCATAATTTATGCAAAATACATATACAAATTATTTAAAAATATATGTGCATCCAGCGGAAATACCTAATTCGGTAAAAATATTCTATAGAGTATGTGGAAACAATTCCTGCAAAGATTGATTTCATACCTATGTAAATCAACATAAAATTTGCATAATTATGCAAGTTATTGTGCAAAAATCTGCATTTTTTAGAGAATTTCTCAACTATTAAGCACTGGATCTTGTAGTACAAAGTTTGAACCTGGGATAGATTTTCCTTGGGTCAAGAGTAAATGATTCATCTGAAGAGACAAACTGTCTCTATGCAAAAAACCTGTTATTTGCATAATATGCATATCAATACCTACACATCAATAGATAATCAGAACAAACAAAAAGCCTTAATGGAGCTTTAAAGAAACTCCTCTTAAATATCATCCTAGATAGATTTAACCCTTTAGAAACAATTTATGAAGCAAAATGAGAAAAGAAATTGAATATATTGAACCATCATTACCAGCTAATTTACATAATTACTAAAGAAAGTAAAGTAAAAACATTATTTTTAAAGTTTTCTTACAGTCAAAGAACTGCATTTTACAATCGAAACTACGGAAGTAGTATGCATTTCCTTTAGTCAAAAGGAAATGGTTTGTAATATCAAAATACTATTTGTCTATGCAAATACCACCTAATTAGCATCTTATGCATATTAATACCCGAATGTACCCGAAGTCAATGGTCAAGGTCGATTTAAGAAAATGTATCAGTTTACGCGATAACTCGAGACCAGACTATGCAAATTTCACCAAACCTGGTCCAAAGATGACGTATGATGGGGCAAGTGATAAAGCAGTTTTTTTAGTAAAATCAGCAAGAGGTCAAAGGTAAAAAAGTTCAAGGTCAATGCTAGAATTTAATTGTTTTCCCCATATCTATGCAACGTCTGAAGGTACTTTCTTCAAACTTACTAACTGCATACAATGTACTACCAAAATAAGATTCTCTAGAGAGTTTCAGGTCAAGAGGTCAAAGGTCAAATTTCATGTGAAAGTGTTTCAATTTCACTTTCTATGCATCTCGCAAATGGTTCAAGGTGTCTTCATGGAACTTAGGGAATTTAAGGGTCAAAGATCAAGGTCAATTGAGCCCTTAAAATTTCACTATTTCCCTCATGTTTTTGCAATGCTTGTAGGATTTCTCTTGAAACTTCATATATACATGTATTATGTAATGGATATTCTCTGGGAAATTTCCTGCCAAAATGTCAAAGCTTTGATAAAAGTGCTATATTTCACTTTTTCTTTCATATCTTGATTGTGAATCAAGGTGAGATCATGAAACTTAGTACATATTTGTGCATGTTCTACCTGACAGTGATACCTTTGTTTATTATCGAAAAAAACGTTAAGCCCTCCCCTCTCAAGTGTTTTTGTTTCCTCTTGGTAAGTAGGAAAGGACATGAAATTCAGTGACATGGTATAGTCATCACCGTCATTACATTTAATGTATGGGTCGCATGGAAGTTAATTTTGATGCACACATGTATAACCTCTGACATTCTTTATACCTTTTAAATTTTTACCTGTGTATTTCTTTTAATTTAACCTCTGACATCTTTACACTAAACCAGTTAACATAATTATTTTCTGGAAAAAGCTTCAAGATCATGTAGGTCATGATCATCTATACAGGTATTAGCTGATATGTGGTGGAATATAACATTCTTTGGACCGCCAGGGAGTTACATTTTGCCAAGGGAAAACAATCACAACCCGGGAGAATATGACATTTACGATTTACGTAAACAGTAGCCAGTGACGATTTGTTGACAAATCACATCCTAGTAATTGTAAAAGCCATCGATTTAACTCTTTTATGGCTATGGACATAGTATTTCTGCTTTGATTTATGGTTGAAATTGATTGATTTTAAGTCAGAGACTGAGATTATTTGACTTAAAGTAAATGTATAACATCTCCTTTATTGTTGACATGGCAAGTTTTGCATATATTGATTGACATATATCAAAATGTCATTGTTTCTAAATTTCCTAGCATAGTTCCCATGCAATAGTAGCTCATAGTATACTGAGTTAAGTTTTTTTTTTCCGGAAACAGACTTTGTTTCTAACTGAAGCTTGTAAGTTCTTAATGTGTGCAGCTACCCTTGCATCCACATAATTTGCACAATCAGTTTGATGTACCGGTAAAAAGCCTCTTATTTGCTTGATTGCCTAGAAAATACAATGAAAATTAGAATTCACACTTTAACTATGGTAGTATTTTTTGTAATGATTTTCTAACCATGACCTCAGTTGTGTACTGTTTGCAAGGGAAACACAGTCCTTTTGTAAGCAATATTGTTCCAATTTGCATCTGTTCATACGTAGGCTCTACTGTTAGATTTGCATAATCATATTATTTAAAGAGTGTCACTATCGATTGTTATTTTTTCCACCCTGCAAAGCATTTATGCAATGAGGGAAAATTGATAGTAAAAATCATTTCAAGATCAATATGTTTTGAAATTTCACGTCTGGTGTACTATACATAATTTATGCTTAAAATGCCTAAGTTAATTTAGCAATATGGACACAATTTGAGCAACTGAAAAGTGTTGCTGTGAGAATATTGTCTTATTCTATTAGCTTTTTGGACATTAAGTTCAAAGCGATTTAAGACATTGTCACATTAAAGCTTATTGTTTGTTCTGATTATCTGTAGATGTGTAGGTATTGATATGCATATTATGCAAATAACAGATTGTTTTCATAGAGACAATTTGTCTCCTCAGATGAATCATTTACTTCTGACCCAAGGAACATCCATCCCAGGTTGAAACTTTGTACTACAAGATCCAGTGCTTAATAGCTTAGAAATTCTCTCGAAAATGCAGATTTTTGCACAAAAACTTGCGTAATTATGCAAATTTTATGTTAATTTACATAGGTATAAAATCATTTTTGGCAGGAATTGTTTCCACTTACTCAATAGAAATTTTTTGCCAAATTATGTATTTCCGCTGGATGCACATATATTTTTAAATAATTTTATATGTATTTTTGCATAAATTATGCAAATTAAGGCTTATTTGCATAGATACAGATTGTCTCTTTAGATGAAAATTTTTCAATTGCCCTAGGGAACATCTGTGTCAAGTAGGACATTTGTACTAAAAAATGCAGTGTTTACCCCCTTAGCAAGTCTACTAAAAGTAAGAAAAGGATATACATGTATAAAGGGGCTGCAGAACTGGGGGAGGGAGGGGGGAGGCTGGGTGCTGCAGTCCCCACATTTGTGGCTCTTAGAAAAATACAACAGATTAACACTACCTTGAGATCATTGAGGGGGGGGGGGGGCAACCATGACCTCCCTCTTCCCACACCTGATCCTGTAGAAAACAAGATTACTGATTCAGGAATTAAAAAAAAAACAAAAACAAACAATAACAACAAAATACAAGCAAACAAACATTGAGTTAATTACTTGACAGAGATTTATGTGTATATTTCATACATAGTATGTGTATTATCCATGTCTTTCCAAAGCTACAAGTACTTTAAAGGGACTGTACAGTACTGGTTGAGGTGGGGATTCATGTTTTGAACATTCCTAAGTGAGATAATGAAAAGCCTCTTATGAAATATGAAAGAGCATGTAATTTTAAGAAGGATTCAACGTTTATTTGATGAAAATTGGTTTTCAAATGGCTGAGATATCCCAAAAAGTGCTAATAACAAAAGGCGACATGCCACAACTTTATTAGGATCTCTTTGTTTCACCTTGTTTTTGGATATCTCAGCCATTTCAAAACCGATTTTCATCGAATAAACTTTTGATACCCCTTAGAACTGCATGCTCTTTGACATCTCATAGAGTGGTTTCTGAATATCTCGCAAAACGTTAAAAGCTAAATCCTCACCTCGACCAGAACTGTACACACCCTTTAAAGTTCCCCTAGGAATCTGTCGCGGCAATTCTTTCTGTCTCATATCAGGTCAGTGGAAGAAAGCCTACAGGCAGAGAACCTAGCTGCACTCATGCAATGTCACTGCATGGTGTGAGTAACATTACCTGACCACCCTACCCCACTCCACCCCCTCCTGTGCCAAGAGTCGTCACCACAAGCATTTTTTATTGTCTTCAGTGTATAATGTCAGTTGACTCAGCCTTCCTGTCAGGTTCGTGCAACTTTTCTTCAAGGGGGGTCAAGCCAGCGAATAGCATAGATTCCTTGATAAAACAGGACTTCCTCTCACCGACATCCTCACATCTATTCTCACACTCATTATATTCTTCGTCTTTTTTTAATCTTTGCACAGGAAGGACTCCCCCTGGAGTTTGTGGCACTCATCCAAGATGACAGGTCCTTGTGGAGGGGATCGGCAAAGCTCCCCGCTGCCTACCTACCAGGGGGTCTGAGGAGGTTTAATGCTTACGCAATCCATGGAACAGGTGCAGAGAGGGAGTATGAATCCCTGTACCCGGCTGAAGGAGGCAAACATGACTGTCCAGACTTGTAAGTTTGAATAGACATTGAATAGGAAGGTATGTGACAGAGAGAAGGGAGGGGTTGCCTCAAGGAGGAAACGGAGATGATTGTACACAAAATTTGGATCTTCCTTTTGCTGTGTGTGTTTGGGGTCAAGGAATCGGAGTGTGGGTGCTCAGACAAAAGAAGAAAACAAAACTATGTTGCCTTTTCTAGATCAGTCGTATCATGTATACAGTTTTTCTCTCTCCCAAGATTAGACTTTTACACTGCTTTGATGATTATTAGGTGATCATACCAGAATATGCGACACATGCACATACACACACATCCACACTTACACCTGCATGATAATGTACACTATACACAGCTTCATTTCTAAGGACAATCCATGAATCTTCTTAGATTTGCATAATCTGCTGGACAACTTAGGTCTTTTGCAGTGCCTTTCTAATAATGCAAGTTGTCACAAAATTTTGTTTTAGGTCTAGATAGCCTGTCTTCATGTAAAGGTGAACAGGCAACATGTACTTCCATTGCTGTGGCTCATTGGATAGATCCATTGGGTGCACATTACAAGTTTGACACCCAAGAATCATACAGCCCATGAGTCATACAACCCATGAATTTAGCACTAAGCAAACAAGGCCCAGGTGACCAACTCATTAAGCCCCATGTTGTAATGTCAATCTGATAGGCTGTGTTTACCTACACTGTCAAACTCATGGGCCTTATTTGCGTAGTGTCGAACTCATGGGCTGTATGACTCACAGACCTTTTTTTTTTTTCCATTGTCAAACTCGTGGGCTGTATGACCCGTGGGTGTCGGCCTCATGGGATGACCTCGGTCCACTAATCGTGAAGTCCCTGTTTCAAGTCCCCTGGCTGCGACAGTCGTGCCCCTGGGAAAGGGACTTAATCCTTACTGCGTAGTCCTTTGTAGGGGACTTGAAGCCATAGCTTGCATGGCTGCTTGCTGATGAGCATTCATTGCTTCCATAGCAACCACATGAAACAATTTACCATATGTAAGGGCGTATCTAACTGGAGGAGACTTTGCTGTGACTGCCACGAATGATCAGTCACCAAAAAAAAAATGGCTTGTGCTCTCACAAACAAAGTTACTCCAGGGCAACTTGAGTTGTGTCTCCAAATAAGATGATAATATATTCATCCAGAAGTTGTCATGGAGACCTCACAGATAAAATTAGTCTCCTCAACTTGGCTGCGACCAGGAGACCTGAATTGCAGGAGATGCCACTAAGACGTATCGGCAACATGTTTGAGACTTGAAAGAGTCTAAAAAAAAAAATTGAACATGTTTGATTCTCTCGCGACTTCCCGGAGACTCGGCTACATTCCAGAAGATGTCGCAGAGGCATCATGGAGAGGACTCCGTGACCAGGGAGACCCGAGTCACCACCAGGTCACCAAGAAGTCTCCAGCTCAGTGAGACACCCACAGGGGGTGCATAAAGCGAACTGTACCGTACCGTACCCGTGCCAGAAGAGCGCTCAAACGCTCCTGAAGTGTACCGTACTGTACTGAGCCAAAAGTGGACCACTTCCCGATGTGCTCCAGAAGGGTAGCAAAAACGTACCAAAGGTTCGTATGTGAGAATGTGCTTAAGGGATGCATGTACATCGTAATGCAAAGAGTTCATTCTCTTTGTTTGGGACATCTGTAAGTAGTTCAAGTGAATCCAGGTGAATAACCCTTTTGCTACAAAATGCGTGACCTCTTCTAGGAATAACTCGTGAGGTACGCTTTCTCGACAGAGTGCCCAAACGCTCTAAATCTTGCACAGTTCAGTACGGTACACTTTCGTTCAGTTCGCTTTGGTTCGCTTTAGAGCGCTCGAACACACCCCATAATATACACATACATGTACATGCACTGCTTGTGCTCAGAAACAGATTTTTTTTTTTTTTTTTTGGGGGGGGGGGGGTTTGTCTTATATTCATCCATGAGAAAGTGTTGCCAGGCAGTGCATGGATTTAGAACCAGGTTTTTAATAAGATCATGTAGTGGAGGAGCAAGCTTGGTGCATGGGGCATGTCTGGTGTGTCATTTGAGGCACAGGTTGTGAGGAAAATGAGGGGAAGGAAACATTGGAATCCTCCCCAGTCTATAATTAAGCTGAGTGGAAACTTTTGCAAGGGGGGACTGTTGGCATGACTCATGCACATGCATTGTGCAAAACATAACCCATGCTTGCACAGTTTCAGCTTAATCATCTCATGTGAAAAGCTTTACTCACAGTTTGAGCTCGATCATCTAAAATGGAAAGCAATTTCCGAAAAAAAGAAGACGGCTTTGCACCCAGAGCTAAAGGAAAGAGATATAGTCTCTGTGCAGCAATGACCAAGCCTACATTGTGTCATCACTCTTACAGGAGAATCCAACTTTGGAAGATTGTTTGAGGAAACTGAAATAGAAATACAGAAAAATATGAATCAATTCAATATGAAGGGTATCAAACAAATAGGAAGTCATGTCTGGCCAAACCAATGGAACACCAGTGAATCTTGTCGCATTTCTGCTCATTCAGTTTCAAAGCTGAACAGCTGACATCATAGAATTCCATTGCTTCTTTGAAGTTTGTGATAAAAAGACATGGTTGTATCACATGTTCACAATTTATACTATTAGAGTTTTTAAAAAATGGTTTTGATGTCATGTATTAATCCATACTAGAACCACTCATTCAGTTACTCCAGTTGGCGTAAATCTGCCAGTGCATTTGAACCCCTGTAACAGTCTTTTGCGTTAATGGAGGGAAGTTATAGATTAACTCTCCCAACTGTCAATGTCACTGTTAAATTGGTATCACTCTCATTGTCTCCTTGATCACAATGAATATCATATAGATATTTCTTCTCCTTTTGTGTGTGTGTGTCACAGAATAACTGAAAATGAAGTCATTCACGATGTGCTCACTATCCTAAGAGGAATTAGCACTTCTTATTACCAACCTGGGAGGCAGGTTACCATGAAACATGACCACTTCAGTCCTGTTGAAACCTGTTCCATCTGGCTTGATATGAGCAGATTTTTATGGTCTCTAAATCAATCCCATTTGCTGTGCATAATTTTCATGTGGCCATGTTACACTGGGTCCTATTGGTCACGCGGAAATGGTCATTGGATGACTGACAGGGTTATGTCAAAATGTTAAAATCTGTTTGGAATGAGGCAACTAGAGGTCTCACTGGTTTTCGCTCTGTCACGAGATAAGAATTCCCCAGAGGCGCCACGAGAACTAATCTGACAGTGTGCGAACAATTATCCAATTGTGGGTAATGTCAGGTGGGGTTAGACGGTTCATCTCATTATACAGTAGTCCTGATTCATGACGGAAACTGTTAGTCAGCTTTCTCGTCGTCTCTCCTGCAGGTATGAACTGGTCCTGGCTGTGCTGGAAGAGAAACCTCCTCACTTCTGTCGACCAAACTTTCGGCTTTCGCCAACTTTGGAAACTTTGAGCTTTTTTCACGCTCTTTTGACTGGCTGTGTGTGGGTTTTAGATGTCCTACATTGTCTCTTCGACTCACTTGTCATGAATGATGTGACAGTTTCATGTCGAAATAGCTGTGCATGTGTAGCAGAAGAGATCTTGATATGTTAGAACAAAGTCAGGAGCAGCTTGTAATATCCTGGTTTTTAAGTGTGGATGAAAAGAATAGCAGTAAACCAAAGTATTTCATCAGAACATTACGATATGCATAAATAATACGGCTAACCACTATACTTCTTGATGTGTTAGGATGCCTGTCCCTATTTCTTGTAATTATAGCTATCAATCTAAATACAGCGTACAACATAAAAAAAAAAACACTGATAAAGGGTAGACTGACCATGATCAGTCTATCTCTTATAAGGTCAGCTGACCTCTTTTGTGAAGGTCAAATGAATTAACATCGGAGTCTTTCTGGGTGATTTCATTGGCCAGCCAATTGGTGCGTTCAGACGTTGGCGAGGAATGGTGTGCTTGGACATTGGTGAGGAAACTTGTCGCATCGCTCCTGGACAGGATGAGACACCTCGGGAAGCTGGGCCAAGGTCAGGTCAAAGATGACAGGATATGAAGCTGGACAGTGGGGCAAATTTGGATAATGCTTCATCCACTTTGATCCTGACTCATCCCAAATCCCAGGAAACCACAACCACTTTGTGCAGAGTTGAGCGGCAGTTTTTTGTTTTCAGAATATCCTTCATCCTTTCTTCATTTGGAGTGATTTATGAAGAGCAACTCCTTTTATGGCTCGAAGCAAATTAGCCATTTGTTTCGTCAAACATATCTATCAAGGTGGTTCACACACTTCTGATTCATATTTCCTTCTTTAAAAGAAATTATCATCTGTAGTATGACTGCAGTTGAAAAAGTAGGGCAGTTAGTAAGTGTATGTGTAACATGTGTGGTATATGAGAGCATAGCAATGACAAGCAGTCAACGTACAAACAAAGCATGGAGCCAGTTTATATGAAGGTAAAATCATCAGAGTGGTAGTGATGTCTAAAGAATAATGTAATTAGAATGATAATGAGATTCATCAACTTCAGTCTTTCTCTTTGCATATTACCGGTATATTCCCCTCCAACACAACCTAATTTATGCGTGCTTAACAAATACCTTGTCCACAGACAGAGGTGCAATTCCCTTTAAATGGCTTCCACTCCAAAACATTTTATGATTGTACATCATCAATAAGTATACATGGCTGAATGCCTTGATACTGATAGTGCTCGTGGATAATTAATGTCTCTCTGCAGTCAAGTAATATCGTCATTATCACATATGGGAGCTGATTGCTTACTCTGATGACCTTGAATGGAGTCAGGGTTACATAGGCTGTGATCGGGGACCCAATACATAAAAGATGTTAGGATAGCAACTGTTGCTGGAATGGCAACTTCCCATAGCAAAAGTCAATCAGGAAGCTGGATTTTTTTTTTCATTACTTTAACAATTGCCACTCCAGCAAGAGTTGCTATCATATCAACTTTTTATGAAATGGGGTCCTGGAGATGTGCTTAGTGATTTGTATTTCGGTGGGGGGGGGGGGTGGATGGGATGGGGTGGGGAGGGTTGTTCAGTTCTGAAAAGCAATTGCCACTTTTTAGATAAATATGGTATATGAAATTGGTACTGTAAAACCTGATACTTTTGTGTGAGTAATTTTTAGCGCTCGGCCAGGTAAGATGAATTTTGCATGTTTTTGATTCTGCAGAATCAAGACATTAATAACTGGAACATATGGCAAGCAAATATATTTGCATGCTTTTAATGTGGACAAAATGCATTCTTTTGGCTCTGCAATGGATTTTTGTGTGAGTGCAATTGTCATGGGTTTGCGTAGAGATTTAGGGGATAAAGATGTGTGTTATAACAACACCCATACACCCTGTGATGTATAAGTCTTGCACAAATTATTGTTTTTTGCTGTGTCTTTGTTTTAAAATTCTTTTTTTTTTTTTTTTTGAGGGGAATTACGGAAATGTATGTTCATATGCTCAGAATACCATCAATCATAGCAAGATGGTCATGAATAGAATAGATGTTGAATCAGATGTGTATTGGTCAACAAGGCCAGACAAATGTCTTATGATAGTGGTCAGCAGAGCTGCCAAGTCTCCCTGATTCTGCAGGAGTCTCCCTGAAAATGTCAAAGTCTGTTCATGTCTAAATAAGAGAATATTAAAATTTCCCTGATTTGGGGATTATTTTTGCCCATTGAAAGGCATGTAACACACAGATATCTCCCTGATTGCTGTGTGGAATCTCCCTTGGATGAAGGAATGTTGGCAGACCTGGGTTAGCCTTGCAGTAATATGTGCATTGCTGCCATTTCTATGGCTATTAAAGGGATGCCTGCATGACTATGGATGCTGGCCTAAAATGTGAGCAGAAATATGAGGGCAAACATCCCACTCACTGACATCTGTATCAGACCTTTAAGTCACGTCTGGAGTGTCAGAAAGTCAGTGTGCAGCTGCACTCCGTCTCTGGCCACTCCCAACTGATTTGTCCCGAAGTTTGGTGAACTGATCGGAAGTTATTTCTGAGCCACGGCCATGTTTGGGACGTGCTGTTGCAGTGGCTTGGGAGATGATACGTGGAGAAGATTGCATGCATTCTCAGACATTCAGCAATTATTTGCAATTTATGGACCAACTCAAATCTTCTCCTGTTGCAAATTTCTTTAATGCTACAAGCTCAATCAAATCTTTACAATGAGCAAATATGTCCTATTTGCCTACAGTTCATGTGTCAGAAATAGTATATTTCCATATCAAAGGCTTATTGTACAGCTTTTTGTAATGTGTGCCAGTTATTCTTTCATTCCGTAGCCCTGAACATGCTACCTCTTACTCTTAAGATGTAATGTTTTATGGTTGAATTTGACATTTTTTTAGAGATGATAAAGATCAGAAATATGAAATCTAGCAAATCATTTTGTTGTAAAGGTAATGTTTATGCAGATTTGGATTTAACATGTTTGATATGAAATATCCACTACAATCATTACTACTGTCTGCTCCATCTTTGCTTCACCAGTCATCGTCTGGAGTACTTCAGAGATGTAGACTGGACAGGGGTGGTGGACGTCGCAGCGCTGCCCTCAACGTCTTCAGTCTGGAAGTGATCTTCAGAGGAACCGGTCTTCATGTCACTCTCTGGAATCTGCGAAACGAATGGCATCATGTGTGGCAAATCAGACAGGAACGGAGTGCAAAAGATTCCAGAGTATTTTTGGCTTGTCAGAGACAAAAGGGCGCGGAAAGTTGGCATCATTTCCATCATCTGTTGCAGCTGATCGTGGCAGTGTTCTGTCGATCGCAATTCAAGAAGAGAAGAAGCTGATTGTGAGCAGATGCTGTAGATGTGTATTGATGGATCAGTGTATAGAGGAGAACCTGGATCCTCAAAATTATCCAGTATCCAATGTAATTCATTGTGACAAAAAGAAAAGAGTTTTACAAGAGAGGAAAAAAAAAAGATAGTTCTTTTTGAAACTTATCAGAGAAATTATAAAGATTATGTATGTAATATGAAAATGTTTTTATGAAGTCATGCAAAATTCTCACAATATTATATTTTTTTATTTGGTAACAAAGTTTATCGAAGTTTATATTGTAAATTAATAGCCACATTATGGAAATAAAGAATTGAATTATACGGCCTTGATCAATACCTGTATCTCTGGTGATGAACAGTCTAGTGGGTGTAATAGGTACAACTGCAGTCCGAGATAGAATAGTAACATGTGTGAACAAAGTACACTTGTATTAACCATTCCTCTTCATATGTGACAATGAGCTTTTTGCTACTGTGGTTGTGATTTCCGTAACCGGAAGACACTGTAACACACTGTAATGTCAAGCAAAGAAGTTCAGTCTGCGTCACTTCTTGGCAGCCATCAGTTTGGCCCTCTGAGAGGCAGGGGGCCTTGTCTTCTTCCAAGGCACTGCATGTGGCCTGTTTTTTTTAGTGAGATTAATATCTTGGCATCTCAGCCTCGCAGGAGATCAGTGGAAGATAGTTGGATAGGTGAAAAATAATGGGATTGTTGGCCCCCTTTAGCTTGAGGTGCTGGTGTTCATTGTATTATTATTAAGGGATTAAATGAGGGATGAAACATGGAAATTCATCTTCTTTGAAAGGATTCATGTGGCTTATGTACAAGTGTTTGAAAACATGACATTGTAAGTCTTGATTATCGCTATTCCTCTATGTCGACAACTTTGTATCTGGCTGAGGAAGGTATTACCACAACCAAAGTCACTGCAGTCAGTGGTGTTGGTATAACTTAAGTGAGCAATCGATAGCTATGGCCTCGGTTCCCTTAAATGGAGGCGTATAATTCAATTACAGTGTGATACAAAGGTATCTACCCATCTAATATACCCCATAATATTTCTGCATGAGTTCTTGCATACATGTCTTTTTTTTTTCTCCTGAAACTCATTGTCTTCCATGACTCACCATTAGCCAGCAGTTAGCATGGTTTTATGCCAAGATGTACTGCTTAAGGATAGAATCTAGTCAGTGAGCTGAACTCATTCTCTTACCTTATCACAATGCTGTCTTTTCCTACAGTAAAATTAAATGGCATTCTAGATAGATGGAGATCAAACTAAAAAAGAATTCCTGCAGCAATGTGATCAAATATGGACATCATCTCTACACACATGTACACCTAGTTGTGCTGTTTAAAACACCCTAATCCCTCAAGACATAGTTGATTCATATTGATGAGTTGATCGTAGTTGATTCAGTCATTGAAAAAGGAGAGAACAAAAAGAAAAAGTAGAAATGACTCTCTTTTCTCTCCATCATGCAATATTGAAATCTTTCCAACAAATGAAAAACATTCCAGTTCCATATTTCACAGCCCATGAGCTGACAGGTTAAACTGTTATTATTTGTCACCCAGAGCTTTTGACCAATGGAGATGCATTGTTTGTTTGTTCTGGTTGTGAGTGGCAGTGTTGTTGTTCGCTGTCTCTTGGGTTTCCCCCCACCTGTCAGTGACAAGATGTCTTCCACAGCTGCAGGTGATGTGGTTAGCTGGGACCAAGTTAAAGATATCCCCTCTGATATCCTGACTCAGGCAAGACAACTGATGAGGGATCATGAGGAGTGTGTCACTGAGTGCAGGACCATGGATGACTCCTTCTTGTGTGCATAAATAGTGAGTGGTTCAAAATTGTCTTGAAGATATTCTACGTACGTCTTTCAGTGCACCGTGTAAGTATACATGCTCACAAATACAGAGGCAATGTCAGAGACGAAAACATATAAACAACTCAGAGACCCATACCAACATGGACCTATGCCAATAGAGAAATGATTAAACTATCATGGATCTGAACAAAGACGTATGCTGATGCAGGCATATGCCGATGCAGACACAGAACTGTACAAATGCAAACTCATGCCAACACAGACCCATACAACAACACACCTTAATGAAAACAGTTCAACAAAACACATTCTTGTACCAATACAGACGTAATGCAAATGCAGATCTAAACAAAGACAGACTATCTAAAACACAGACCTATAATCACAAATCTACACAAACACAAATTCAACTACAGACCTATAAACCGCAGATATGTACTAATACACACCTACAAAGCATAGACCATTGCAAAAAAAAAAACAAAACAAAAAAACCAGACCTATACAACAGAGTCTTAATGCCCAAGACCCATACAGCACACACATGTATGTAAAAGCTGTTTGCTGTTAAAAGTGTATTACATAATTATGCTGTCAACTTCAAAAGTGCAATGGTGTTTTGCAGTCATCCAACAAGAATGTATGGCTTTCAAGCTACAGTTGTGCTATATAATGGATGAAATTCTCTCTGGATGTAGCAGCAAAAGTAAAAATGTGTCTAATGAGCCTGTGTGTGGCTGAGTGATATGTGGTGCAAAGGTCATAATGACTAACCAACTTCTTGGAAGGACATTAGTGAGGCATGCCTCACCCTGATTAGTCGAACAAGACGCTGAGATAAGAAAGAAGTAAGAGTTTAGTCCCTTGGACAGGCATCTGTGCTGAGTGTATGTCTTTTTAGGGAGGAACCCCCAGCATAAGATCTGGGCAAGTGATATATACTCAATTTTAGGGTATGTGTAACAGGAAATGTCGGAAAGAATGATGACATCACATGTGCTGTAATACATGTAGAAAGACCTGGCCAGGTCTGTAATGTTCTTGTGGTCTTCGAAGTCTGGGTCAGGGACGCACCATCATGCAAGACATGATAAAAATCAGACATTGAAGAATGAGGCTGTGTGACGCTCCCCTTCTTGCAGTTGGTTCCCGATTGTAGACAGGTCTGAGTCACCCCTGTGTGGTATCATCTTACCACCCAACTTGAGAATAGGTGACAAGAATTTGACTGTTGGGAATTCGCCTTGGTGACGGAGTCACGTGGGAGTCATGGCAACCATTGGGGCCTGGAGAAGAGGGAGGGTCGTCTGCAGCCTGGCGAGTTCATAGCTTCCTGTGATATACAGTATGAGAACAATGTAACATCTCTCCCTATATATATATTAGGTGGGTTTTTTCCATGTTTCTGCAGGAGATTGCAAAATTCCAGCTCCCAGCATTCTACTTTAATCTACAGTACCTTTAATATGAGATTGCTGCTGAGATAACCTTAACTTTTGAGTGAATGGTTATTATAAGCAAGTTTTATGGAGTCTCAAAAGATATTGCTTTGCATGCAGAACCTCTCTTCAGCTAAACATTGCACCTTTAACATAATGATTATAATATTATATAAGTCTTTGCTACAATCTTTAACATTGCTCCTAGATACATGTACTAGTTGTATGTAAAGGAAAATAAGGGCATTTAAATGTAGCATTTAATTTTTGTCATTTTCAAAGTGGCAGCTAGATAATGAATGACATCTGCAAGTGATATCAATTGAAATATGAAGGTCTGCAGAGCACCGATAAGGGTCACTACTCAAACTGAGTTTCCCAACTAAGTTTGAATTGAAGGTTGCCATGATATTGTGAACCCTATCAATACACCATCAATGATTTCATTGAAAGATACTAGTTTTTGGTTACATATTTTTTAAAGGCAACCAATAGTCCTTTCAACTACATACACATGATGTTACCACTATTAACCTCTATTCCTCTTATCATGTTGTCTGTGAATATGATACTACTCCTTATCTGTATATGCTTGTTTGAATGAGAAATCCATGAGGGGGTAAATTTACAATTAATTTTTTTTTTTGTGTGTGTGTGTAAAATGATTTCCAGTTAAAGTAAGAGGCAAGTGTTCTTGAATGAAAGTTTTATGTGAAGCAGATGGTTATTACAATTGTTACAAATCTATCAACAAAGGGCAGTTATGCTTTTGATAACCCAATATTGACAAAATTATTGAAAAATATAAATTTTTGAATAAAAATCATGGAAAGATATCAAATTGAGAGCATGACAAACCATGCTCCTGGGAGGTGCAAGACGCTTGATTCTGTCTGCCTCGGCCTGCTTTCTTAGACCCACACATTACAAAGTATGTCATGTCTTGCGGCTGCAGGGATTATATGAGCATGTCAGACATCAGACAAACTCTAAATCCCATGAGATAATCCCCAGAGGATACACACACATGGTGTTCACAGGTATGACGGGTTCATAGTCTCATTTCTTCTCTTCCTTGTCTGACGGGATGTGCTTCTGCTTCTAATTTCTTATTAAGCCTCTGTGTCTGGATATCTCTCCCTCTATCGCTCTCCCTCTCTTCCTTTCCCTCCCCCCCCCCACTTTACTTCCTCACCTCAGTCTTTGTTTTGCTCCCTCTTCAGAATTTCACATCTACATGCAAAGATCAACAACACTGCTGTTAGATAAAACTGCACTTTATCATTTTATTTTTTTTTTACCTTCTAATGATTCTGTATGCAGCAGAGCTGAATCAAAGATTCATTAATAAGAATTTGGTTTACAGTAAATTTCATGTCGGACTAACAGTAGTTTTGCAAGACAGAATAGGATCTGCATATGTATCCCAATAAGTTTAGTAAATTGCATCTATGGTAGCTATATGCTTGTATTTACAACTTCTAAGGTAATGCAATTGAGTGTTTTAAACGTGTTATTAAATTAGATTGATGAAATTGTCAGCATTCATTCAGCAATGAATAAAGCCTTTTCAATGTGTTCTAGGCCAAACTTGATGCAATTTTGCCCTTTCCCCCCTTGTTTATGTTTTAACCAGATGCACTAACCAGCCCTGAATGTGAATGAGAACCCTTTACAGATGTGGTATATCATATATCAATATGCAAAGCGTTATCACTGAAATTCATAGCATGTAATCATATGTATATATATATATATATATATATATATATATATATATATATATATATATATATATATATATATATATATATATGATATATATATATATATAGGATATATATATATATATATATATATATATATATATATATATATATATTATCCCAGTGGAGACCCAATTTTCAACTTGCGCACTTTTTCAAAAAAAGAAAAAAAAAAGGAGGAACAGTAAGCGGAATAATACTGTCAAAGCTACACACCGTTTTCTCTTTTCTCTTTCCTCATATCTCTCTCTCTCTCTCTCACACACACACACACACACACTTGCTAACTTTGGTTTCAGACACATCATATTGCATTGATCAACAAATGGACCCCTAACTAAAAATCATGCAACATCTGCAGCTGCCGTGATGAGCAAAAGCATATGATACTAGCACAATGTATGTGTGTATTTTCCAATCTTTGCTCTGTGTTTTGTTCCTTCAAAAACAATTACAGTCACTTTTTGCAAGGAAACATTTTTTCTCCTCAGTTGGTCCCCAAATTCTATGACCATTGGCTAGGATCTACAATATTGAGAACTCAATATACATGTTTACTCACTTATTGTTCAAGCAGCAGCAAAACTAATCAGCTTTGATTAGTTTTGAAGTTTAGCAGGTTATTGGCACACACCTGCAAAGTGCAAGACAGATTTAGTATTGCTAATGGCTTCATAATGTGATTGGCCCAGTGTGTACAGCACCTATGACTCCCCTGCCAAAGCCCGACCTCAGTCCGGAAGTAATTCCAAAGTGGACAAGTTCTGGTCTCAAAGACGTGTATGCGACAGATGCACAACTTGGCTGGACTTCTAAACATTTAATTTTGGCTACTAGTGGGAGGGGACCTTGTTTGATTGCATGTTAAATTAAATTGGGTTAGAGATGTTGCAGAGTCATAAGGTCGGTCATTTACGCCGAGGCCAAACATGAGGATACAGTACTCTTGGCCGGTAATCTCCCATCTGTCTGCAAATCACATCTGAAACACTGGTAACGTTTGAAAGCAATTTGTGGCAATTATTGGGTAATGCAGTCTGACTGAGAATAAAATGACACTTGACAAGGTTTACAAGTGTGTGTCACTGCCATGTGTGTTTAAATAGTGTAATTGAATTATTCACATTAGCAACAATTCTTTACTGCGTGCCTTTTCCTAGTGTCAAATGTGGTAGCTTTATTGCAGTATATTCTCCACATCGGATCCCCCAGTTATAGTATGGTCTAAAAAAAAAAATATCTGTACTTATGTTTCCCCTAATCTGATTTTATCACGGGATCTGAGGCTCTATACAAGCTCGCTTTTACGCAGGCCCCATCATATTTTTTCGCATTATGATCTCAGTTTAACTCGCATGTATACAGACCTTGTGTATACCAAGACAAACTTGAACATTCCGGTGAAGTTCTATTTTGAATTATGTTCTGTATAAATTTCGCGTCAATTTACTTTATATTATGATATATGTGAGAAATATGAAAATAAATTGAAATGAAATGAAAATGAATTTAACTTGCAAACATAATTACTGGCCATTTCTACGTTTTCCTGTGTGTTTGTCTTTGCATTCAAAGTTTCATATTTGTTGATTTGTAAAAAAAAAAAAAAAAAAAAAAATGAATTGATATTCTATATGTAGTTCTCACTTTACTTCTGAAGTTCAAGTTTGAACAGTTTTCACTTCTTGATCTTCTGATATTTTAAATGATACATGATTTGTGAACTGCATTATCTAGTGCAGATGCATATTTGCTGCAATAATGAAATATTACAAAGTACAGTATCATTGTCCATTTTTGTCACTGTCAAACGAAGGTGAATGGGGATCAAACACTGTAATAAAGCAGTGCATCTCAGTGTAAACGTAGGGCAGAATGACAAAACTTCCTCGGTTGTCCTCTGGTGGCTTTGAGTTCGGCCCTGGTGCATAGCCAGTAGACAGGGCTCAGTACTCAATACAGGACTGAAAGGGGGGCTATGATTTTATGCCAAAATAAAGTACAGTCCGACCTCTCCTATGCGGCCTCCCTTTATCCGAATCTCTCTATGATCCAGATGCGATCTCGGCATGTGTGTGTTTTTTGTTGTTGTTGTTGTTGTTGTTTGTTTTTTCAAGCTAATAATTATGGGGAAAAGAGGTGTCCAGCTCAAACAAAATTCCTACACAAACTCATGTGTATTACATATTATTCCCAACATAATTAACATAAATTCTCATCAAATTTTCATCTAAATAGTACGCATTCAGACATTCACTACCCCCAAGTCACCTCAAGAACATGGACAGAAAACATTTCATTAAATTGGGGCACAGTACAGGTGATCGTTCTTCGACAGCTGCGTGTATTAAACAGTGAGTCTACCATATCCGGCCAAATCCCTTATCCAGACAAGTACCGATCCCGACATGTCTGGATAGGAGAGGTGGGACTGTAGTGAGTTTATTTAGATATACAGTATATATATCAATACTGTATCTTGGAATTTTCCATGTGTTGGACTTTGAATGTATACACTGACGAAGGCTCGAGGTAGGCCGAAAATTTTGTGAATAAAAAAACCTTGTTGGAATCTACAAATGGCGTACTCAAGACTCATTCTTCTTATATACCCTGGGTATATGTGCGTGTGTGTGTGTGTGTGTGTGTGTGTGTGTGTGTAAATATGTA
Organism: Diadema setosum; assembly: GCF_964275005.1. Lineage (NCBI taxonomy): Eukaryota > Metazoa > Echinodermata > Echinoidea > Diadematoida > Diadematidae > Diadema > Diadema setosum. Next base: position 35,816,494 of record NC_092695.1, read on the forward strand.
CACATACATTTGACTGTTACATTCTTGCAGAGGCAGGATTGGCCATCAACCCACAGAAGAAAAAATTGGCAGAAATGTTGCTGTCTGCGTGGCAAGTGGTATTTATTCTCACAAGCCCAGTGATAAATTGATACATTATTCAGCATCAACTCAAATTTAAGCAGTAGAGGCATATTTTGCTATTGGAAACATTTTGGATAACTGCATAACATAGCCAATGTTATTCGATTCAACTAATTATTGATAACATAGCCAATGTTTGTTTGTTGTTGTTTTTTTTTTCCATCTTTGAAGCACCTGCTATATATAAGCACTACAATACCCGGTATACATATTGTGCATGTGCATATGAATCTATGATACATATTTATTAGCAAAACTGGCATCATGTTCTCTGTCTTTATCAAATACAAGTCTTACAAACCTACAAACGAGGAGTACTAAAGCATTGATAGGTAATATAATTGACCCCATGGAAATGGTCCTAATGAGCATGTCTGCTTGTGGGAGTCACACCCACTACTGATACATTTACAGTGTATTTTGAGCCAGCCTTGATTGAGAACAATGTACCACTTCCCGTATGACACTGGATCAGGTTAAATCTCCATGGACATTTTCAAGGAATTAAAGACTCTGAAACCTAAATGTGGTCTTATGCTGATGAGAAGGCTACCTCTTTATTGCTGTTTTCTTGCTTCAACTGGTTATAAGAAAAATGGCACGATGTACTGTTGAGTATACTTGTGTGATCAAAACAGAGTATAATTTCTCAGTCTACATGGTGTTTCAGTTATGATATCTTTGTAAAGACTACTTCAATAAATATATGAAATTCAAAGGGGTCTTGGAGTAAGACTAGAAATTGGCTATGCACGTATATACACAGAGATGTAGCAATAGCAAGGATTCCATGCATGTAGAAGGAATTGTAAAATATCAAGCCAACACATACACGGAATGTACATAATTGCAAAAAAATGATGTAAGAACCGATAACATTGCAGGCTGGTAGTATGTTACAGCAGTCCTCTATAATAATCCTTTCAATTTCACCAGCTCTTGCTTCTACAATGTACTAGATTCCATCAGTAGATAACAATAGGCATCATAAACAAAATGATAAGTCTAGTTTACTTAATCTGTTCATTCTTTTCGCTCAGAGAAATATACAAGTCCCTTGAATTTTTCATTGTTTCCATTGTAGTAGTAGTAATAGTAGTAGTAGTAGTAGTAGTAGTAGTAGTAGTAGTAGTAGTAGTAGTAGTAGTAGTAGTAGTAGTAGTAGTGAGTAATAATGGTCTATTGAAAATTAATGACACATAAACAAATAAATCAAAATAAATCAATTAAACTTGAACACATGTATTAATATAACTACTGTACAGGCAAGTTAAGCATATTTCACTATCATATACACAAAACGCAACTGAAAATTTCATTTCATCAATTTGAGCACATACATATAGATATACACACAGAGAGACTTGAAGCTTGTATATATATGTATGTATATAAATATATATATATAAAGATATAGGAAATACATGTATATACTAATTCATCATTGTCCCATAACTTGTCACTGTATGACAAAATATCCATTGACAATTCCTGGAACTTGGAAGACCCTGTGGCATGGTAGGGTTCATGTCATGGGAAGGCCTGCCTGACTCGGGATACATTTGGAAATTCCTGTATTAAAATGCAATGTGTACAGCTTTACCACTGATCTCTACACACATGGAACCAAAGAATCTAGCTAGACTGGAAACGAACTTTTCTGATGAGCATGTGCTTCAATGTACATATTTGCCGATGGGCGATTCTAATCTGGCAGGGCTGTGTTAGTTGTGGTTCTCGAATGTACCTAGGTGGGCAGCGAATGGAAATCAATTCAGTCGGACCATCCGTCCCTCCCCACACTAATGGGTCTTTAAGCAGGTTTAAGGATCAGTAGAATTACCTCTAGCTCGAGAAATAATGTCTGCTGTCTTTCACAAGGCAAAAGTGATGATATTTGTGTCTACTTCTTTTCTGTGTAACTTCTCTTCTTCTTTTTTTTCAAGCAATTTACGTAGTTCTGTAAGTTTTGTAATTAGATATTTTTGTATGAGGGAACTGCAAATTACAAACCCTGTTTTTTAGCAGTCCCCTCCATCTTCAACAACTTTCTTTCAGTATTTGTCATGAAATTGACAACATTGTATCTCAGTTCACAGTTTGTTTGTTTTCTTATATTGTTATTATGTGTATTCAAATGTTATAATTATATTTGTTGGAAATGAAATAAACGGACTGAAACGTGATAGTTTTTTCCATTTAGTTTAGAAGTTCTCCTTCATCTCCAAACTCGGCTGCCAGAGCCCTGTTTGGTCTCAAGATGAGCTGTGCTGTGGGATAGGAGGAGACGACGTCCTGCATGGTGTCCAGACAATCCTCCTCCACAGGAGCGGGGCAAAGGCCCACGCTGACCACTGACCGTCGCTTGTTGTCCAGGCGTGTTGATCGCCTGACTGGTGTCACCATCATGCAGGATGTAGCTGGGGTATGGCCAGGAGTGCAGTGGATTCTAGCACAGGGGAAAAACAGGAAGGCAGGGCCAATTAATTTGTCAATTTCTACTGCTGCATATGGTTGACTCGAGTAAACATGCACAGAAAAATACAAGTACTTCAGTTCACACCATTCTAGTTTTCTGGGGCTTCGTTTTTCCGAAGAAAAAAAAACCAAAACACACTTTTAGTGCATAAGTTTCTGCAATTTTGCGATGGACTTTCAACAAGTCTGTGTGGAACCCCTGGAATGCCTTCCAATAATATGTGGTCATGCGGGGAAAAAAAGCTTGTGACCTTCATAAACTAATCTTACAGACTTAGAATAAGAATTTATATTGTCTCTGTTAACTCTTTATGTGCCACGTTCGCACGTCCGACTCAGTCGACGGTGTGCCAACTTCGCATATTCTGCTCAACAAACAAAGCTGCCAAAACCGATCGATAAATCGGCTAATCACTGCTAATGCCACGGCACAATGAAAGCGTATCTCGTGCTTTTGTTTCTCTCATATACGGCTTACATTCTATGTGGTGACTATCAAGCGGTGTTCCCAACTAGATTTGCTCGTACATTCTAAGTTACTGTCACGGTTTTACGTGCAAAAGTCATGCATTTACAGTAATGTAGCAAGTGGTCATTTAAAAGAAAACTGAAAATAGATTCGTCATATAATTTATATCGAAACAAAGCTTGGCATTCCTCTTTCACTTTGCCTGCTATAATGCCTATCTTAGAAAATTGTAGAAGTTATAGAAATTGGAAAAACAGAATTCCTTCTCAAAGCATGACTACCTTCCTGTCTCAGAATAACGTGGCACACAGGGGGTTTCCACCGTGGCACATAAAGAGTTAAAACCAACAGTTTTATCGGTTTTGTTTATGAAAGTTTGTCCGACTTTTAAAGCAAAGATCTGACCAGGGTATGTGCTTTTGAGATTTTACTACAGTAGTACCCCATGTCAGCAAACAGAACATTCTCTACTCTGGACAGAGAGGGCAGCCTGCTGAAATATGAGATCTGTGACTTTGTGCACACAATTACAGCATCACTCGCTGTCTGTAAACCTCATGGATAGAGTTCATGCAGCTTCCATGGACATACCTGGCAAAGTAGGGAGTGGTTTCCTTCAGACTGTACTTGATGTTCAGATGAGATGCAGGACTCTCTTCCCTCCTCACAGACCGATGATGGGGCTCATCGTCGAAGTCCAAGTGTGCCACAGGTGTCTGCAGCTGGAGGCTTGGTGAGGCTCTCATGGGAGGAGACAGGGCACCAGTCTCGGCGGGGCTTGCCCTCATCTCGATGGCGCCATGTTCATCTTGGTCCTCTGAGCTCAGTTTCAGTTTCAGACGATAGGCAGCTAGACGATCTTGGAGTTCTTTCACAGGCTAATTTGAAGGAAAATTCTTAACATTTTTTTGAAAAAGCTTTTTACAACTTCTTAAGAAATCTTATTTACGATATTAAAATAACTTCCATCAGAAGAAAGAAAAACTGTTCCGTTTGTTAAGAGTGATTTTGCTGCAAATCAAAATTGTGAAAATGCTATGTCATACAGTGGACTCCCGTTATAACGAAGTCCTCGGGACCAGCAGTATTCTTTCGTTATAGCGAAATTTTGTTATAACCGAACAAATAATACAAATACATAGTGGATAGCATTGCGGCCCTAATTTCTACTTAAACCACAATTTCGTTATAACCGTGTTCGTTATAACGAGAGTGGTGAGGAGTTAGTTGGGGATTGAAAAATCTAAGAGATGATGTCTCTGTTAATGAAGACTTATGAACCTCTGGTCTTTGTGGAAAAGCTTGATCCCAAGAATGTGTATTATTATCATGTCCACATCTTTTCAAGTCTTTCCTCACTCATATTTTCCAATTTTCTATGCTCTTGCTGAAGATGTACATGTTATACAACAATCACACTTGTTTTATCATAAGTATTGATTTCATTGTTGTAACTATTTTTCTTCATCCTTATACCATTATTTTCATCATTGTCATCATTTATTTATCTATTTCTAATCTTTTGTAAGGGTAGCCCATTCACCAATAAATAGTGGTCTTCCATGGAGCCCTGAATAATTTACTGATAAACATACGTACATTAAATAGTAAAATGTATATACAGAAGAAAACAATATACTGTACACTGACATTGCAAAGTAACATGAAACAAATATTAACATGCCACAACAATGAACATGAGTTCACCAGAATGCCGCCAGAAAAAATGAGAAATATTCATTCAATTGCTGTTATGTGCATGAATGATTAGATATCACAGAATTTATCATCATCATCGTCATCATTCACCATCATCACTGTTGAGACTGAAGACAAGGTGTTCATACCTCAGCTCCAAACTCCAGTGCCTCACACAGACACTCTGCAGCAGACTGGTCACCGTCCCTCCTCTCTGTAATGGCTGCCTTGCAGACCCAGTAGGAAGCACTCTGCTGGATGAGTGGCACTTTGGTCACCATTCCATCCAGCCAGGAGGACATGTCCTCCAGTGGACATCCCTGTCACACAAAGTGATACAAAAGAAAGGCAATCACTGACAAACAAATAAGGCTACACTATACATGTGACAGTCCTTAGCAAGCAAGCCCTCAAATCTAGGTCATTACAGCTATGCTAGACATGGCAACAGCCAAATCTATTTCAGATTCTACTCAGGATAGATAGAATTTACCCAATCTTGATACAGACACTGGATAGATATACAGTCAACCTTGCCTAAGTGGAATCTACATGTATTTGGACTGAAGAAATAGCTTTGACTTGAAAATTTGACTTATGAGGGATTAAAATCAATAGAATATAAAGAAGAGGACTTAAAAAAACCTGTATCGTCTTTGTGTTGAATCATGTTTATCAGACAAGAATTTGCTGCTTTGAACTCATAGAACTTTGGAATCATCACACACTCTGCACATATTTTAGTTTTCAAGGTAAAATGACATACCAGGTACACAAGTAGTTTGTTCTACTTCACAGTATGAGATTTTACAAACCTCTTCCAGCATAACCAGGCACTCTTTCATCACCGCTGAGACAGGATCACTCGTCTTGGGTTGAGCACCCACTGACCTTCGACCCGCTGGGGTACTGCTCCTACCCCTAACTCGGGAAGACGGGCCAGGGGTGCACGATCGTCTCCGTTTGCCCCAAGAGGGGGGCATGATCAGGGAGGACTCGTATCCAAGAAAGTTGCGGAAGCGAGACGGTGTCTTGCCTTTTGAGATCAACCACTGCTCCAGTTTTGTCCTTACATTGGGTGGAAGGATACAAAAAATTTGCTCTGATTCTCTTGAACAACAAACTTACAATGGGCTGATGTACTTCGCTGATTTCATGGTTATGAAGAATGACACCTGCTTCTTAGTGTGGCATGGTATCATCGAACAAAATATTTGCAACTTCACATTCATTCACCATGGCCAAACAATAGCACTTGATTCTTTGGTTGATATTCACTCCTGTATTAATGCAAAGGAAATTCACCCTTTGACCTGTGAGAGATTTTTCATCTTGCTGTGTATGTCTAGTCATACTATAGCTGAATATTGATGAGACAAAAGTGGGTCAACATTTCTTCATGTCCTTGTGTTCAAGAATTTCCTGTTAGAATAATGATTTTGAAAAATAAAAAAATAAAAGACTACCGGGTAGTCTTCGTAAATGAAAAGTATAATGAATTATCTTTTAATGCTGCCTTACCTCATTCCAACTTTACTGGTACATTCTGCTGTTGCTGGAGTATTCAGAGCATCAGACACAGAAAATGGCGTTTCCACAGTAACCGTTGTATCTTTCTTCCGAGGTGATGCAAATCTGACAGACTTCCTACTTTGAGTGATTGCTTTAGGCTTAAACGTCACCTCTGTCTCCTGGTAGGGACCCGAAGGTTCCAGAGTATGGTTCGTTCTATCCACCAAAGGCCTGGTGTGGCAGAAAAGAAGGGTGTAATATCAGTTAACCCTTAACATGCCATCTCTGCATACACTGCACATGACATGAGTATTCTGTCATGCGTGTTTGTTGTAATCAAGTCATTAGGGAGGCTTTAGATTTGCGGCACGGACGTTTGAGACCAGTGCATTGGACGTTCTCTTCTCCCCTTGCGTCGTGCTGAAAAGTAGCTTTAGATTACGCCGAGACGCAACGTATAAAAAATAAAATGGCGCCCCCATATGTTTGGTGCATGAAGTAGTTCTCTATGTCGTGAATTGAGCAGACATAAAAATAGCCCAGAACGTGTAGTGAAAAACTCAGACGACGCAAGCTATAAATAGATCGACTTGACACGCTTCTGCGCAGGCGCAGAACATGTTTTTTTTCCTCTGAATGTCCCGTCGCAAAAATCTAAAGCTCCCCATTGTCTTCAAGCAGACATGCCATGCTATTGGTACTGGTTACAATATACATGTGAAGACCTTCATACACATGTTGCATGTACCTTTTTCTATTCATATCAAGTAAGCTTACCCTTTTATCCTTACCCAGAGTGCATCTTCATACAATATCTGGTACTTTAAAGATTCCCCCAACATCAATCGCATGTTGACTGCTGCTTACTAGGTACGTAAATTGTCATGAAATTGCAGACATGAATAAATATCAAATATCAAATATCAATTAGTTTACAAATCACAAATTCTGGAACTGCTTGATCAGAATATGTATTGTAATTTTTTAATCATTTTACTTTTTCATCTTTTCTGCACTTTCCGACATCTGCATTTTGTGATTTCATCAACAGTAAAGTCAACTGCACTGTGCATCACATTGCTGAGTGTTATACATCTTATCTTGACTAATGCACAAATTAACAATAGCAAGGCAGATCCTATAGAATAATGCCTCTGATAGTATAATATGATAGCCATTTGCTCTGTGCAAAACATTTCAGGATTAAAGGAATGGTAAAGAAAGGTGTGAAATTGTTATGTATGAAACTTGTCTTGGTACTGTGAACTAGTGGACCTGGTTTAGGCAAGGTGTGTCATGGTACTTATTTTAGCTCTGAATAAAATGTGCTCTTGATTACATTACGGCAGGGAACACAGATGTTTGAAGGATTGGGCTTAGTAGGTGTAGAAAAAAAGAGAGAAATGATTAGAAATATTTGAAATATACTTTAATCAAGCAATTCCTGATTTTGTGGTGTGGAGACCTATTCATATCAGCAGGGGTCATCATGAACACAGGATTAGACCTGGATATCAGGGGACTTTTTAAAAGAAGCACGGTTATACTGCAAAACAGTTTGCACGGTTATACTGCAAACCCGTTGAGGACGGTTTGATTTTGCTGCAACACGCATTTCCCGTAGACACCTTCCACGAATGTACTTGGGACTCATCCTATATGGGTTAAGCATTTGTTTCAGTTTGATAGGCATACAAGACACAGAAATGAAATACAGCTCTCTTTGATCTCGCAGTTGATCAATGCAATCTTTAGTACCACTTCACAATATGACTTCAACTTACCCAAATGTTTTATTACACTACAAAATTGTACTTGAATTGAAATCATTTATTTCTTTCCACTGTCAAGTACTTAACATACAAATTCACTCCCCCCCCCCCCCCCCCCATCTCTCTTTCTCAACATGTGCCATATATTCATTGTGGCATAGCAGTTAGTGTGTACAAAGTACATGTCGCCCCCTCACACTGAGGCACACTTACACAGGAGTGACAGCTGGTTGAGAGGCTCGTCTCCCCACCCCGGCTGGTCCTCTCTGGTGTTGCCGGGTAGCAGAGGTATCCCTGGACAGAGTGCTGGGGTTTAGACTCTGTCTGCCAGGCTTTCTAGTGGACTGCGAGGTGGCTCGCGTACAACTGTGGAATGAGGGAGTTCGGCCATGATGCGACGAAGGTCCTGGGGTAGAGAACCTAGCTGTTGTCTGGAGGCTGGGTCTGTTCTTCTTCTCTGATTTAGACAGCTGGCAGCTTTTCCTGTTTGATGGAAATACGAAATACCAAAGTGTGCACAACTACTCAAAGAAATTCCAAGTAAACCTAAGGTAGTCTAAGGCACAAAGTCAACAAGCATCCATTTCTGAGATTTAAACAACATAAGATGGAATAGACATGGAAAAAAAAAATGACAAATTGAAAAATACTACTAAGGAAACCTGATCCAAATGGAAATTTCACCTTATTCTTCAATTGTTCAAATTCAAATTGATTTTGATCCCTGTTGAAAGTGAAACTTCTTATAATATGCACATGTGACTACAATTTTCTCCAAAATACACTTTACTTCATCACAATACAAGAACATACTATGATGTACTTTTATCTTCAGATATATTGAATTTTGTTTTAGAAAATGCAAGAAAAACACAGTGGAATAAAGACTGTGTCTCAAAGCACAGGCAAGTACCTAAGTAAACTGTAATTATTGATATCTTTAGCAAGTAAAGAAACATACCTCTTGGCAGGAAGAGGTGTAGTCCTGTGAAAACTCTCCCCAACAGGCAACCCTTTCTTGGTTCTCCACTCAGCAAGCTTCTGCAACATTATTTCTTTTGTACATTGTTTTTACAATGTAATCAGGTAAAGTGAATAAAAACTGTCATTAGAACATATGCAAGAAACATTGAAAGATTCAATCAATTCTCATCTCTGGCAAATGTGCAAAAACAAAATAATAAAAAAGTCTCCTTTATAGAGGTGTATCAACATACTCCCTTGTTTTTGTACCTCCTTTAGTTGATACTCCATTGTTTTGTACCTCCTTTATAAGGGGTGTTTTTGTATTGGAATATGATTGTTTTCCCTGTATTTCTTGCCTCATTATAGTCATGCAACCAATTTGGTGTCTTCTTTCATTGCCACAAGCTAACATTCTTGCATTAATACTTTACAATGTACTACAAAAGGCAGTCAAGTGACAAGAGACATATATTCTTTTCCCCATCAAGTCAGTTGACCTCCTTGAAACTTTGGATCTAGTCATTATCTTGTCTCCATGGAAGAGTGTCCAATAGCTTGCACGCTGTAGGACTTTTTGTTGATTCATTTTTGCTGATTGAGATGCAACCATTACAATTACAAACTGCCATAGTCTACACTGAATTGATGGCCAGTGCATCCGCACACATAACATGCCCACAAATTTCAAATCCATTGACTGGACAAGATGTCTGTGTGCGCATGCGCTGGCCGTCAATTCAGTGTAGCTCTCCCAGGTTCCTCTCGACCGAGTCACATTTAGTCATCAATTCGAACAAAAAAGGACTATTGACAGAACCAAACGTTGCACGAACCCTGTTGTCAATACTTCAACTTCACTGGTAAGTCTTCAAATTGAAGAAATTTTTTGATTTTAAGTTGATATTTGTCCACGATACTACCCTGTCATGATCCTGAATGCTACAGTCCGCAGCCCCATTACGCTACACACGTATGCGTATGGGGCTGGTTGCAGTAAGGCTTCGATCTGCTTTATTTACTGTTTACTATAACACTATGTTATTAGTGTAACGATAACATACCTTGTATACCTTGGAAGTGGACATAAACCAAACTTATAAGCTGTTGCCCCTCGTTATCATCATAACAATTAAATTTACATGACATTAATAACTTTTTGGTAGGCGCTGTGCAAAAATCACATCAGTTCGGGAAACCCACTCACAAGGGGTCCCCTCCTTATAAGTAACCCGTCCCCCTTATAAGTAACCCCGTCCCCCTTATAAGTAACCCCCGGGGCACCCCTTATAAGAAGTCTCCACGCTTTTTTGCAATGCAACGCGAAAATGAAAGGACTGCGGCAATTCGCTTGATTATGTCCATAAAGCTTCACAAGTTTCCTAGTTACTCACGAAATTTGAGCAAAATCGGTTTGAGGCATCATATCTAAAATCATGGATTTAAATGCGATGTCAAACGACCCATGCGAATGCTGAAATGCGAGCGATTACTGGCGTGAGTGTCGCCAGGCGCGGCGGTGCGGCAATGCTTGAGTGCAGACGTGGCGATTGAGTCAGTCTGGCGATACTCACGCCAGTAATCGCTCGCATTTCAGCATTCGCATGGGTCATTTGACATCGCATTTAAATCCATGATTTTAGATATGATGCCTCGAACCGATTTTGCTCAAATTTCGTGAGTAACTAGGAAACTTGTGAAGCTTTATGGACATAATCAAGCGAATTGCCACAGTCCTTTCATTTTCGCGTTGCATTGCAAAAAAGCGTGGAGACTCCTTATAAGGGGTGCCCCGGGGGTTACTTATAAGGGGGACGGGGTTACTTATAAGGGGGACGGGTTACTTATAAGGAGGGGCCCCCCTTGTGAGTGGGTTTCCCGAACTGACATTGGTGATGTCAGAGATGAAAATCAATTGGAGACTTCATTAATAGTCAAGCAAGCGAGTTCAGTCAGAATGAAACACTACTATCATGACTATAGTACTACACTACAAAAGTACAACACAGGACATGGACTGAGAATACCGTCAAAAACAAGGAAATGAAACTCATGCACTGATGCAGTTTTTATGTCATTTTATGCATATGCCAGGGCTTATCATGGCCAGGACTATATCTGAATTTTGAAAGTGACAGAAAATATCCATGTAGTTATATAGCCGATCAAACGCCGTGCGAAGCACGCGACACATTTTCTCTAACACTTAAGTGATTTGATACAGCGACAGCTCAGCTCAGGGCTGAATATTTCTATTCACAACTGTAGACCTAGTGTAGACTATAGTTATGTACCCACCACAAAAACAGGTGCGTGGGACAATGTAAACACAGAATTTCTGATTGTGACGGTGACTCACCATGTTCGATGGAACTTCTTCGCCTTTTTCTCCCGGAATTTGTCAGGGCATCTACGCTTGCAATATCTCGGTCACTCATACTGATGATACAGTAGCAAAAACATACAAGGGTTAAAGCTACACAGGCTTTACTGCCTGAAACTTCTTCTCCGTAGGGCCTACAGTGTTTCTGTGATGAACGCTGGCTCGCGGATACGTTATACGTGTGTCGGCGTACGGGACGGGGATACGGATGGCAAGCCAATGAATGTTTTGTATTTCGCTCCACCTCAAGAAAGCAGCCAATCGTGAAGAATGTTTGCGGTGACGTAATTGACTGTACTGCGATGCTTTTTTTTTGGGGGGGGGGGGGGGGCTGTGCAACATGACCCTGTGGAGGACAAGTTAGGGAATACACATTGTCATTATTGCAATGCGCATAAAAAAAAAGAAAACAAGATGTAAATTTTACAACTCTTTCTTCTCTGTCGTACGTGGACATCAGAGATCACAAATGCAGAAATCGTTTTCAGCAGGAATCATAAGTGAAGTAATGATAAGATAACAACTACAGATGAATAACCTGTAGAGGACGCTTAGTGTATGTAGTAAGTAGGCCTTATGTGTGCTATTGTTGTTGTGTTTTTAATTTCTTATGGGTGTTAATTTTGTTTTCTGAACCCAACAAACGCGATTTTCATGACTGTATAGAACATAACTGCTACCGAGTTTTGTGATAAGTCTTGCCGCTACTGTTACTGTTACCACTATAGTGTAGTGAGCTGTGGAGCGGGATGCATGACACCGTTTAACTATCACTGTTCTCTTTTCCCATTTGTCTTTCAGTGCGCACCAAAAACAAAACATAACAAAACAGAAATTAGGCTTGTAATAGGCTTATTCGTACATAAATGGTCATCCTTGAATTTTATGATTTAGCAAAAATAGCTTTTTCAAGCAGGAATTTACTCATAATCACTAATTAACATTCATTATGTGTAATATTATGATGATTTAATCTTACACAACTTGCAGACATGTGGGTTATATCTGATATGCACATGCAATTATAAAATGATATGACTTTTCACAGAGTTTCTGTTTTGTGCGTGTTTGTATACCATTGTGTTTGTTATTTTTTGTTGGTTTGTATTTTTGTGTGTAATTTTCATTAAACGAACCTTGATTATAATTTCACTTTTTCATTTACAGGTAGGTAACTTCGACATTATGGTTCCTCTTTCAATCCAAATTGCCTTGTCAAGCACACAAAGTGACACACACACACACACACACACACACACAACGGAAGTCATGACATGATAATATATGAACTCAAACTAGAGAATGATAATCCAATTCCTCAAGTGGATCTCAAAATCTGATCGGATCTCCATCAGCGGCGTGCACACACACACAGACACACCGCATCATTTTTAAAGGCAGTGCAGACGGGCAAACGGATAAAACGGGACAAGAGTCCATGATTCATGCAAATTCTATACCTATATCACATCAAGTACCATCGACAAACAAACATACAAAACAAGATGTCTGCTCAGTGCCTCGTATTTTCACCATTCTTCAGTCATTCCTCAATCCCAATCTCAAGCGGCTTGGTTGATAAGTCGCGGTATTGATTTCCTCTCTTCCTTTCCTATTCTATTTATGATGTATTTTCTATTATTTTTTTTTTTCTCTTTTACTAATTACTGGGGGCATCCCACGAGACCGACACCCACGAGTCATACGGTCCACGAAACCGACATCAATAATACTTTAATAGGTCCATGAGTCATACAGCCCACAAGTTATACGGCTCAGGAGTCATACAGCCCATGAGTTCGACACTACGCACAAAAGGCTCGTGAGACCGACACTAAGCAAACGTAGCCCACGAGACCGACACTAAGCAATAAAGGCTCATGAGACCGACACTAAGCAAAGAAAGCCCACGAGACCGACAGTAGGCAAAAAAGGCCCACGAGACCGACAATAAGCTAAAAAGGCTCACGAGACCGACACTAAGCAAAGAAAGCCCACGAGACCGACAGTAGGCAAAGAAGGCCCACGAGACCGACAGGAAAAACAGCGCCATCTACATGTCAATCACCTGTACAGGGTGTTCCATGAACGGAAAAATAACATACTGGCGGGTGTAATTTCGTAACGCTGTCAATTGAAAGATGGTGGCCATCTACATAATTATTAACGTCATCAAATATATATTTCTCATACTTCTGGGGGAGGTGGGGGGGGGGGGGCAAGTGTGTCAGGGAGCGACATTGTTATCAAGTAGAAAAAATGAATTGTATTCTTCATGCCCCCGCTCCCCCCCCCCCAAAAAAAAAAATAGAAGAATTAGTATTCTTCATCCCCCCGCAAAAAAAAAGAGACAAAAACACAAATGAATTTAACAGAGGACAATAACGGTATATGCATTAATTTTAGAGCATTCATAATGCCATCGTGCTATTTTTTGATAGGCTTTCCCAGTTTTTAGCTAGAAAATGGACAAAGATATAAATTTTACCTCTTCTCTTTCCCGATTCACTGTTTACTTATTCTATTTTAGATATTCTACCCTCTTGCTTTGACGTTTTGCAGTAAGATCTATTTGTAATTTTCTTTGTAACTATGATGTAATTCTACTGATTAAAACGTTTTATGTCGCAGGGATTCACCTCAATTTTGTTGCTTATATTATTCTCCTCCGAACAGTACATTTTATCGTGAAATACAATAGCTGTTTTCATGGATGCATCTGTTTTTTTCCGAATCCCTAACGCTACCTTAATAGACGATTACGTTATTTTTATTTTTAATTGATACTAAATCAACACACTCGCAGGTTTATTGTAGAAAGATCTGTTACACACTTTTACTGTACTTTGTTCATTCTTTTTTCTCACAAACACACACCCATGCAAACACAATTAAAGATCCTGATCATTTCGGGGGGGGGGGGGGGCAACTGATGGGGTAACACCCTGCCGGAGATGGCAACTCTTCTTTTCCATCTCTCATATCTTCCTATGCTATTATCAGGACACCCTATACAATTTATTGGTCTATAGGTGGCGCTGTTCATCCTGTCGGTCTCGTGGGCCTTCTTTGCTTAGTGTCGGTCTCGTGAACCTCTTTTGCGTAATGTCGGTCTCGTGAGCCTTGTATGCGTAGCGTCGGTCTCGTGGACCTTTTTAGTGTAGTGTCGGTCTCGTGGGCTTTATTTGCTTACTATCGGTCTCATGAGCCTTTTGTACGTAGTGTCGGTCTCGTGAGCCGTATAACTCCTGGGCTTATTTTACTTGATGTCGAACTCGTGGGCTTTATTTACTCAGTGTCGAACTCGTGGGCTGTATAACTGGTGGGCTGTATGACTTGTGAGCTGTATGACTCGTGGGCTGTATGACTTGTGAGCTGTATAACTTGTGGGCTGTATGACTCGTGGGTGTCGGTCTCGTGACGTGCACCCCTAATTACTTCCCTCTGGTCCTACCTGAAGCCTTTATCTTTTAAACACACATACCCACATACAGATAACTAAAACGCGAGGTACGAGACCATTACCATATAAGTGCTCTCATTATTGTCATAAAAGCTGAAAGTGGACTAACAGCCATCCCATGGCATGATTGACACCAAAGAATGTTTTTGTTTGTTTGTTAATTCTTTCTTCTTCTTTTTTTTTTTTTGAATACAGGTGGATCTATGTTTCAGCAATGTGAAGGTTCTCACAACCGGAACTTTTTTTTCTTTCGACGTTGTACTATCCATGTCATTGAAATATAATGTCGTTATTGATAAATCGAGAAACAAAATAATTTGTTTGCACTCAGAATCTTTGACAATTTCCTTTCAAACTGATGTTTATTCACTGAAAGAACAAAATACCACAGTGGAAACTTCACAAGAATGACATCTTGCTGATAGACGCGTCCATATCAGTAATACATAATACATTGATGGAGCTCTTAAATTGTTCTTATCACATAGACCAACGGGCAAGAATCCATCTACCTGCGTGGTTGTAAATAGCAGATATGGGAGAAGTCAGCAGAAAATAACGTTAACAGAATATAAATCATTAGTTGATAATCAGGAATGATACTATCATATCAAACGACGGCGTGAGAGCGCATGAGTATTTGAATATTACATAAGTCTCTCTGAGAGTCTGAACATAATCAGGCTATACACAATAGCGTCAATGGGCCCGATACACTCAGTAGTCCTTTGCCGTTGTGACTGTCACACCAAGTCATATTCAGAGCCCACACCGGTTTTAGTGCGTTATTTGTCACGCTATGAGTTTGAGAAAATGAATTCTGTTATGGTTTACGCTTGTTTTTTCTCTCGGGACAGGAATCTGGCTGTTAGGCTCTGCTCGATCTCTCAGAAAGAACAGAGAGAGAGAGAGAGAGAGAGAGATAGAAAGGGGCGACTGAGAGAAAATCGAATGTCTTCAAACAGTTTGATAGGTAGGCCCTACATCTATAGTTGGTTTATCTAAGATTAATGACTGGTTTAATGGGTAAAATGATGTCGTAATCTTAATACGTCAATCGATATCACTAAGTTAACATGCATTTTTATTCGTTTCAAGCATCCAAAGAATGATTTGTAAGCATTACTATAGGGCTGTGAGTCAATTCCATTGTCCGCCTGATTTCATTTTATACCTCCTTAGTTTACAAGTCAAATCCTTTCCACTGTAGAAATTAACTTGTCTTTACAATAATCTGGCGTTACAGTCACTCATTTCTAGTCAAATCCATTGTTGAAAACATTTGTATCATATACGTTTTAATGACGAAGTATTAGTGCGTGAGCCACGATAGCTACATCAAGCCCACACAAATTCAGTGATATAATCTATTGTAAAGCTGGAGGAGATTCACATAAAAAGGGACAGCGTTCTTCCCCGGTGGCACGTATGTCATCTAGAGTTTCATCTCGAAGTCTGTTTGGTTCAGGTGCCGTGATGCTCTTTGCGCTCATTCGGCTCGCTGATGGGAGGGCCTGATCCTGGGACCTAGGTCTTGTCAACGACCAGACCACGGAGTTATGTCGACGCGACTGGAAGCAGCAACTGAGTAACTTGTTCGTAATAACGTGCCTAAAAGTGGCATACGTTGTGACGTAGACGATCGGATTGATGGCGCTGTTTATTTCGACCATCATGACTGCCAGGAGTGATAGTCTGTTAGGAAACATGGAGGACCACCTTCTGGCATGAAACATCTGGATGTTGAAGGGCAAGAAGCAGACGATGAAGGCGACTACGACGATGAAGACGCGAACAGTGACGCGCATATCGGACGCGCGAGAATGTCGGCTGCGGGCAGATCCGCGCCTGGCCTCACGTCCACCCACTGCCGCCTCTTGATTGGCTATCTGTGTGCGCGCCTGAAATGCGATAACCAAGATCCTCACACTGCACACAGTCATGACTGGTACGGGTACGAAAAAAATCAAGAAATTCGTGACATACGTGTAGGCCAGAGCATCTTCGTAATGTGCCTGTAGGCCGCATTGGTAATAATTGACGTCGAACTGAATAATGTGTGGGTTGGTCAGTATAAAACAGCAGGGCAGGGTAAAGGAAGCAGCCCATATCAAGGCCAGGCACATAGCTATCCTGGTTTTTGTAACGATGACGTGGTAGCGGAGGGGGTGACTTATCTTGAGGCAGCGGTCGATACTCACAAGCGTAAGAGTGCAGGCCGACGCGCCGTAGCACGTGTACGAAACGATGATGACACTGAGACACAGCGGTCGATTGGAGGCGATTATGCATTCGCCGTTGAGCGAACAAACCAGCGACATCGGTAGGTAAAAGACTCCAGTCAGGAAGTCTGCTACGGCCAGGTTGACCAGACACAGAGCTACAGATCCAAAGCAAATCAAACAGCAAATAATAGTAGTGGTGGTGGTGGTGGTGGTATAGTAGTGGTAATATTATTATTATTATAAAACCACCGTTATTAGGAGGAGGAGGAGGAGGAGGAGGAAGAGGAAGAGGGGGAGGAGGAGTACATAATAACAGTAGTAATAATAAGAACAGACCAAAGATCATGATAATAACAATGAGAACAATAAAATTAGAATGACAACAAAAATAACAATGATGGTATATGATTAAAAGTATAGGACATACTCGTACTGATATAAAGAACTCATAGTTATCATTAGAATTATTGTTATCAACATAAAGAAAACATTATTTGATAAGTAAATGTCATTATCTATTTACGATGACAGCTGCCTAGTTCCTTCGTAGGAAACAATTAACATATGAATGTGAAACGGATTGTCAATATTTGTGCATATGAAGAGAAAGTTTAATAATGTATCGACAATAGTATGAGTTTATTCAGTTCTTAATAGCATCAGAAATCACAGTTGTGCGATCAGGTGAGCATTATGTATAGATTCAAAACTACAGTATAGTCGATATAAATTATGCTCAGTTCAAAAATGGCCGGAGCCCAACTTTACGAAGGTCGTCTTTTCATTTTCAATCTTTTAAATTTTCAAGTAAACTAATCCGAAGTACAATCAAATGTTTATCAACATGTGACTTTCAATCATCATTTCTCCCTCTCACACCCACAGACACACATACACACACGTAGACACACACACACACTTACAGACAATTTTACAAATCGTATAGATATTCATTTACAATTTCTTCAGAAAATCATCAGCCAAATAAGAGAACTATTATTCTAATTCATCAGTGTGTGCATTTCACTACAATTCTCCTCGAGAGATCATCTTCATGACAGTTATTATACCTGTTTCATTTAAAAGTTTCCTGGAACTCGTAAAGATGAATATGGTGACGCTGTTGCCAATGACAACGAGAAACAACAGGATGAGAGTGAAGACGAAGACGTAGTAATTGGGTTCGAGCTGAGGAGTGTTGTTCAATTCGGGCTCAATGGCGGAAACATTGGTATTGGGTGAGGGACAAAGAGCCGCAACGAACGCATCGTCACCATGGCAACAGGTGGTAAATCCGGGTATGTTGATCATGATTTTTTTTCCTCCTGCACAACGAGGGAAATTAATTGTTTTTTTAGTTTATTTTGTAGTAAGTCAAATTAATGAAAAAGGAAGTAACATCTTTTGCAAACTACGATGAATAGCTTAATATTACAGATGGAAATGTCACAAAAATATCAGGTCACGTTCTCGTTTTGAAAAAAAAATAAAAAACCCGGTACTTGGGTAGATGTAACGTGTTTGATGCTGACCATGCTCATATATCTTTCTGTGTTTGTTTGGTTGTTTGTATGGTGTGTTTTTTGACAAGGACCCTTCCATTGAGAAAATAAAATGAAAGTGAGTTGTTTTTGTCAAACAATAAATCTACCAACCCGTGGCTTGGAAATGGATACTTGTCCGCTCTATCCTCACGCGGAGAGAAATACCTACAATGTACTCTATGAAAAGGTGAAAAAGTGCTACACGGTTTCCGCTAACTAAGTGAACATCACAATGAATGAAGCATTACAGAGATATTCGAAAAAAAATAATAATTAAAAAGTGTACCACAAAGTAGATGCGAGCCCTCCTCCTCAATTATGCAGCACTGCTTTGTCACATCTAGTTCCGCACGTCACGTAATTCCAAAGAGTTCTGAGCCCAAACAAGTCCGTGCCCAAGTTTATCAACTGCCTTCACGACTGTAAAAAAAGGAAACAAATACAGGAAGCTTAAATTTCTTAAATAAAAGAAAGGACGGGGAGAATTGATCCCTTCACTTTATTAGATTATCTAACCCGTCAATCTAAACATTCAGACCAAGAGTGATGATGATGATCCAGACAATGTAAAAATGAGCCAGAATTTTACTTGCACCGTATTTGGTTTGTTAATGATCCACCACACGTCAGTCAAAGAAAGAGCACGTACCACACGTGTACTTGTATCAATATATTATATACCACAACACGACGCCAGAATAATATACACCAAGAGAATGAGAGAAACTATTTGAAAAGAAAACATTAAATGATTTGCTTGCAGGTATGATAGCAACCTCGCAAATTTACTGAACGATTTCGACGCCTAGATGTTCAAATTTCATCTGAATTGATTTTTCCGCGAACAGATCCACACTTGCAATATAAACGATACAATGTAAATGAGGCAGAAGGATCCTGTCATTTATACATCCGTTGTCTTTGTCCACTTCTGAGTATCCGGCACGCCGCGGCACATGTACTCTTCGCAAACACACTGCAGCTTCCTTTCCTAAAGCTTGGCAAACTATGAAACAGCATAATTTTTCATGTTAACTCCCTGAGTCCTTTTAGCAAATGCTTAATTATAGACAATCTTAATAGCGGTTTGGGATGGTGGTCCAGGGAGCGTCGGTGGGTGCATGATTGGACGTGCACACACATACTTTCCTGACACATATGGGAGAAATTTATTCGTCAAACAGACAGATTTACGAATGATTCAGAACAGGGAGGAAGAATTCAAATGTTTACTCTCTGTATACCATTGGAAGAAGAAAAAAAAAAAGAACACAAGAGGCCATGTGAAATGCTACAACAAAAGTTATGATTTTGACAAGCGAGATGCCCCTGTGTTCCCATATAAACACAGCACCATCAGTGACATAGATTCTTATTAATAGTAATACCCAGCAGCTCACTCTAATAAATTTCATTTGCCTCTAACTAGGATTATTTTCATACAATCTACATCTAATTTGCTGGACCCACTTTTTTTAGATAGTCCATGCACTACAAGGTCTCGGAAAACAAGATCTTTCAAAATTGACTTTGATTTGAGAAGATATTTTTTGATTATCTGAAGTTAGTTTGAGTCTCAAATCACCAAAGTTAACGTTTCATATATCAACATCATGAAATATTAAATTTTTGCTGATTCTCTATGGTTTGAAAAGAACTGGGTCATCAAACTTAATTTTCTTTTAAAATCAAGCAACTGCTCAACAGCTCCA
The DNA here is from genome assembly GCF_964275005.1 of Diadema setosum. Lineage (NCBI taxonomy): Eukaryota > Metazoa > Echinodermata > Echinoidea > Diadematoida > Diadematidae > Diadema > Diadema setosum. The sequence goes on from NC_092695.1 coordinate 35,836,836, forward strand.
ACCAACTCCTGAGTTGGAGGATATTTATCTCTCAAAGCATAAAAAAAAGATAATCATGCGCGCAAGCGATGTGTATGATAGAGGGGAAGATAAAACACGGCGAAACGTTTAACACCATGCAGAGACTATAATAGCCTAACTATACATATACTACTACTAAGAATAAAAAAAAAAAAAAAGCATACTACAATAGTCGTGCACTTCGTAAACTCCAGGGCACAAAAATCATCTGAGAGCCAAACGATAAATTTGCTTGATGAAAACGATGGAAAATAGAAGTGGAACAAAATTTCCTTTTACATTCTGGAATGTGTGGTTTTATCTCTTTAAAAGCATGACCTTTTCCACAGTTCAATTTGTCAGCAACGCATGGACTGCCACTAGTCGGTACGTCGTCTCACCCTTCAGTCGAAAGGCGGGCGGAAAGAGCAGTGTATCATCGGCAGGTGCGAGTGAAAATGTGATGGTAATGTCGCCATTCCACTTAAGCACGTACAACTTGAGACGCCAATAGTAGGTGAAATATCCCTTCAATAGGATACTCTCGAACAGTATTTAAATAGGTGTCTCCCTATCGTAGTAGATATTGTGTATAGTCTATAAACTAAGTGAGGGGCTGTTCAAGACGATTGTCGGAATACAAAGTACTTGAAATTTGTGCTTTAGAATGAGTGGCAGATAAAATATCTGCACCTAGTGTGAGAGCCAGTGAACCGGTATACAGTATCTAGCTTTTCCCGTCCAATATAATACATGTAAACCTTTGTATTTAGTACCTGGATATAATACAAGGTATGCATTTTTCGTGTAATTCACACCACACGTCCTTTTAGTCAGTCTCATTACATCATAATAAATTAGCGTCATAATTTTATGAAATAACCCTTAAGAGACTCCTCATAATATCTCTAAAGTCGTAATTGTCACAATGTTCCGTGCTGTAACATAATATGCGCGGCACATCAGAAAGGACATTATATGAACATGCAAGGGTAATATGTAGGGAAGAGGTCAGTGATGACAATTGTTTTGCGTCTTGTTACTATAATAACTAATGAATATAAGTGAAAACAAAGACTACCATCTCGAATAGATGACAAATACTTCGGAATTTGACCCCATTAACGTAGGCTTCTGTGACAGAGCTTATTAACTAAATTCAATTTAACATCTCGACGTCATGATAATGACGTGGCGGTAAGCAATATGTTTGGGTTTTTTTTTTTTTTTTTAGGGGGAGTACTCCCCAATGTCCCTTTTCCTTTTTTCTATGCAATTGCAAAGCTCCATGGTTGACTTATGATATTTCTTTATATCATTTCATTTCTTTTGTGCCATGAATCTTCAAAGTTTAGAAACAAAGCTTTAGTGTATGGCATCAATATAATGACATCAATCAAAATTGTGCTATGAAACCTTCCAAAAAGCTATGAAAAAGGAAAATCGCCCTAATGTTACACTTGTGATCTGCATCGAAGTAGGATAGTAGTCGTTACGTTGGGGATGTGAATAAAGATTCCAGACGTATAATTTGATCATTTCTTTTGTTGAGTTGTAAGTCCGGCAAAGGGAAATGGAAGAAAATACAAAACAACAACAACAACAAATTCATTTACAGTTTAAATGATGTAGGGCTACATGGTGCACAAGGGACACTTTCAAATATCATTAAAACGATGGTTCGTCCTTGCCTGCGATACTGACGTATATAAAGAGCCTTGTATCAAAGCACACTTTCAATTAGAAGGCGCCACTCATTCGTGCATAATGACACTATACATATCTAAAACGATTATAATTACACACAGATATTTGCGTATGCATATAGATATTGCGATAATGATGACACTCAAATCGTGAATAGATTTGTGTTGATGTAATTATGTTGACAAGGAACATCCCTTCTTACAACCATAGCTGAATTTTCCATTTCATTTGCTTTATCTGATCATTCAAAATAAGAACAAGATAATGTAATTTTTTTTAAATGATATGAAATGAGACAATTTTCATTACAATGTAGAAAATTATAATTATATATATATATATACGGTAGACCTATATCAAGATAATGTAGGCCAAAGCACTATACCGAATGGGACAGCCGTTCCTTTGACGTGCCATGATGGCTTCACATTAGGGGTAAGACACCTAGGACTTGGACAGGACATCACTTAACTGATTATTTGACCATAAATGCAAAAAAGTCATTTTCACCAAAATTGGAGATACAAGGTCTTGTCACCCCAGCGACGATATATTATGACATGGTTATTGCGAACTCTATACAAGTTGCTCGAAAGTAATACACACATAATGCCAATCTCTTCTGTTAAATCAGCTGATTGTCAAAATATTCAACTTCGACATTGACGGCTGTAAAACTCATTTATTTCTGATGGTGAGCGCTAATTAATCTGAACTTCGAATTCAAGCATGGCAGTGGTACTTGGTATATCAAAATCATAAAGGGGTACAGAGTTCGCTTGAGTTAATCGCTACTCCCTCAAATAACAACAACAACAAAGCGTTGGGAATTTGAACGAATTGGACTGCTGGGGGTGGGGTGTTGGATAATAGCTCGACCTTTCGTCAAAGTAGGTCAGAGAGGTTGTGAGAGGGTTTGTGTGATTAAATTGTTTGACTGTGTTCATCTGCGCGTAATTGTTAGCTTACAAAGATAAGCGTTTTATTTAGTGGTCACATCAAAATTTGTAATTTCGCATGTATCAATTGCCAATAACTATACAACAGATGTCTCTGAGGTATAGGCCTATTTAAAAATCATTCAACACAACAAGCACACACACACCAGCTCATAACGCCATTGGAGTCTACTAATTTGAAATTGCCGGAAAAGATCACCTACTGAGCTGAAAGATGACACACACATCAACTCAGCTTCAAGGTTTTTTTTTAACTAAAATTGAGATTCTATGGAGAAAAATCGATAAAAATATACGTAACAATATACTCACCAAATGTACATCATCAGAAGCATTCTTCTTCCTTCATAGAGTCATTCCTTATATCATTAAAAACAAGATTGTTAAAACAATGATGGAAGTCCACTGTGATTCAATTAGCATGCATGGATGGATATACAGCACGTCTGTCCCAATGAGCTAAAGGTGGTCAAAACATTTCGGGGTTTCGACTTCTGACCTGTTCGCAAATCATTCCAAAATATAATGACGCTATTACGCGATATCCACAGGAGGTTGTAATAACTGAAACATGTTAATGACTTACGAATTTCAATCAAAGTGAGGCCAGTGCGAATGAATTCCTTCCACTTTGACTGACTGCTTTGCTGACATCTTGCAACTACAAAGTGCAGGAAATCTCTGTCAAGCCCGCCGAGTTCAGCCCACCGATCAATTTGACCCGACTCTACCAGGCTCAGGCAATCAAATCGCGATAACAATATCCATTTCTGCTGCAATCACATTCATATTATATTTACAAAAAGTGTAAGGTCACACACGATAACAGCGTTGCCGTCAGATAAATCTTGCCGAATCGGGCGAAGGGGCAAAACTCTGGGCCGAACAGTCTTGTAAACAAATCGTAAAGAATTTCCGCATGGCTGAGATTGCAGGAGTGTAAATCATAGATCAGAAAACCGATTTCTAAGACGTGACACTTCAGGCATCCAGTGGAGGAGAGAAATGCATACTTACCCGAAATCTTATCCCATCCCGACAATGGACTTTGTTTCTCTATCAATGTTGGACCAAAGAGTGCATCATCTTGTCGAGCAAGGCATTGTAGTGAGTTACATTTCGAATGTAATTGGCTCGATTTGGGTAATTATGCCGTGACGTCTTATACATGCGGTTGGGTATGAAAAGTGACTTTGCGCTTTGCAGCACCCGGCGACGACGGAGACATTTGCACGTCCAACAGTTCAGGAACACGACTGAAGACGGTTTACCTTATCTTTTTGATGCAATACAAAGTAGCAGCTATGAATCACAAGTAACAGATGCATTTATTTATTTGTAACAGAACATGAGAACACATAAAGACTCACGAA